>NC_091180.1:12330305-12630305 GCF_040958095.1 Procambarus clarkii | reverse complement strand
ACCCTAAGCGCATGCAGCCCGAGTACTGTAGAATGACTACGTTTCTACTCCTGTAGAAACGACCTCATCAGACTTAGAACTGACGGGTGGATAGCCAGTGTGGGGGGGTCTGGGGCTCCCCCTTCTCCCTCCCAGGGAGGGGGGAGCTGCGCAGACAGCGGCGCGGCGACGCATAACATCATGCTCGTTTGCTCGTTTCTTTTAGGGGAGTTCTATCCACCTGTTCGGCATTTGGTAGCAATATTTTCACCAGAATAGGAGCTTGTTTTGGGATGCTTACCTTTCTGGGTGCCTGACCCGGTTGATGGCAGACATAGAATGCTTCCAACCACACGGGGGTGTCTATAGGCCATTGCTCCCCATGCCTCAATGAGGAGGCCAGGTTCTGGCTCGTGGTTCCCGGTAGGCCCACAGAACTCCATACACATGACTGATGCCCAAGTCTGACATCAGCATATCAGCCTAGTAAGCTCTGGGGAGTCGACGGGGCTCCCCCCAGAAAAGGGTGACAATGTTGAATTTTTCCTTCATTATGTTTAATGGTGTTGTAGTGTTTCATGACTGCAATCTCTATATACTGTACTGTACTGTCATTCACTTAGAAGTCAGTATATGAATATGAGGTAGAGCTTCCATATGAATATGGGTGACTTTAAGACCAATTTTACACAGTGTAACTTTGTCTAAAAACATTACATATAGTAAGACAAACAGTAATACACTTCATATTGACTATTATTGTAACAGTGCTAATATTTTGCACTCTTTCATGTATAATTGTGAGTTGTAATTGTGGGTGGGTGTACGCGTGTTAGTGAGGAGCAAGATGGTACGAGTGAGGTGTTGACTAGCTTCAATCTGCTGACATGGCAGTACTTAGGATGATAAGGGCTAGCTTGGCCTGTTCCTGTCCTTATTAGGGCATGAGGAAGAGATCCAGCTTCCCCACGTTGGGGGTGGCTGGTAGATTCAGTTAGCGACTGCCTTGTACAGGGAGAAGGTGACCAGCCAGCTTTCCCTCCCTGACGGGTGACAGCCAGGCACCCTCAGGGTGCATCCACCTGAGTTGAGAAGATGAGAGTTCAGTTATGCGTTGTCTTAATCCAGAAGTGTGTCTTAGTGGTGAGGAGTTAGTGGAGTCTGAACCATTTAGCCATGTATGGTGTGGGTGTGTATGGAGTGGGTGATCCTCCCCTTTTAATTAGGCCAGTGTTGTCTTAAATAATAGGATAGCAAAATGTTAAATAGTAAGAACTAGTATTCAATTGCTGGAAAATCAAATAATTTGAAATAGTTTGATTCAATAAATGTCTATGTGTAGAATAACAAGCTTGACTTTTGTTCAATTCCTCCTTTTTGAATCAATATCCCCTCAAGTAAGAGCTAAGGCTAGAAATAACTAGATGGAAAACTCGAGTAGAGATAAAGTGAGAAACGAGAGTGAGGGCGCCATAAGGTGAATGAAGAACGAGAGTGAGGGAAGGTGTGGCCTGGTGAGAGTAGCTCACGCACCACCTCCTCTCACCTCACCAGCTGGGTTTACTTAGAAATTTATTCAGTAAAGATACAGTAAATGGTGCTTCCTATCGCATTATTTAGTAGAAGTGGAAAATGTGGCAGAGCTGGCAGGATGGTGGCAGCTTAAATATGTAAAGTAAAATTAACATCAGTATAACATCATAGACAGAATAATAATCAGTCTACTCTCCCTACTCCTACTCTCCCTTCTCCCTCCTCCTCCTCCTCTCCTCTTCCCATGCGCCCCTCGTTTTCTGTTGCCAGACAGACGAGTTCCCCCTTCAACCTTATCTATGTCTGTCCCCTCTCTTCTCTTCCCTCCCCCTCCCCTCCTTCTTCCTTTTATTTTGCTTTACTTCTCACCATCACAGAGTAGATTGAAAAACCGAGGTGTTACATTATCATGTATAAATTGTAAAAATGCAATTACATTATACAATATCATAATGGTAAAAATTACAACATTATACTGCAAAAGACTTTTATTGTGCATGTAAAACTGTAAATGCTAGAAAATTTTTTTTGGATTTATCAATAAAACTTGATTATTCCTAAACATATTTATATTATTATTTTACATGAAATGTTAATTGTGGTCAAGAGCCAAGGAGACACTCCAGCATGAAGTTGAAACTTCTTCCACAGCTGGCCAGCATTCAGACTTAGAAGCTGCCAAGACATTCCAGCAGAATGTCTCTAAGCTTCTCCCGCAGCTGACCATTGCTGGAGATGATGTGTGTGGAGGCATCGCTGATCTTTATTATCACATCTGCATTTGCCTGTAATAGTAAACGTAACAAATTATCTCAACACCCTTTAAACTTTTTTAACCTAAATGTAAAATTCTAAGCAAAGGTAGAAGCACTTAACACATTACTGCATGGCCTGAAGCTTTTGATTCCATCTATAATACGAAGAAATATATATATCTTAGTACCTGAAAGTGCTTAGAGAATAAAAAGACCAGTGTTGAATGTAATGAAATGTCAATGAGCCCTGGGGGCTCCCTGAAACTACTATTTCTTACAGAGTGCCATATTACTGTACTAGGTTCCATCAGCCGTGAAGTTTTATTGGCCTACCAGGAACCAGAGTCAGAACCTGGTCCCCCCCCCTCACAGAGTTGCAGAGAGAGATGCCCTTAATTGATTTGGTTATTCATTTATGCCACCAATTGGGAAAGGCACCCCAGAAAGTCAACAAAAGTCAGCAAAACAAAAAAACAAAACAAACCACTGCTGGCCACAAGCGCCGCCAATAACAACAAAGGAAGCTACACGAGATCCACATCCCAAGAAAGTGCTGAAGCAAATGGGTAGTCATTGAGGAGTGCAAAAGGAAGGCCCCCAGAAAGACCTGCAGCATGGTCAACACTTCTCACCACTAGAGTGTGCAGGTACAATGAAAGCTGTGCAAAGCAGAAAGCATGAACAAAGGACTGCCTGCCAGCCGAGAGAGAGCCCAAACTCAAAAGAGGCCAGGTACATCAAGGAGGCGTAATCTGGGTCCTGCAGCAGGTATGTAAATAGCATCTCCTGAGCCACCACAGGATGGGGACCCAAGAGGAAAGCAACCTCCGGAAAGGATGATCCCAATGGACCAAAAGGCATGTGTAACTGAACCCTGCAGAAAGCCACACTTAAACGTGTACAGAGAGGGAGGGAGGATACAAAAACACCTCCCCCTGCAAATGGAGACCTCCTCTGAGGTAATCAGGATCCATTTTGTCAAAAGGGATACAAGGGCCCATCTCAGACAGGTCCCTCCACATGCCTCGGAAACCTCACTTGAGGGGCCCCCGGGCCAGAGCCAGCATCATGCCCACTGCCCGGGATAGATAAAGCAGAGTCCAAGGCTTCAAAGGAAGGAGGGGCTGGCAGAAAGGAAAACTCAGAAGCCTCGGTGGAACCAGCCAGCTCAACTGCCTCCACACCCAATTTGGAAGGGACAACTCCCCAGAGATAGCCAAGCCACATCCCAAGCTAAACCCAGCCTGAAGGAAAAGGAAGAAGAGGTGCAGATGGCGCCAGAGTGGAATTCACCATTACCTCCAATTCCGAGTCCAAAAACACCAAATGGAGCAGGTCTGGGGTATGCAACCAGGCACATAACCTAGACAGCTGCAACCTTGCAAAATGAATATGCAAAACAGTCACTGCCTGGTAAACCCCAACCTCATCAGTTGGGTCAGAAAGAAGTCACATGGAAAATGCAAACCTCACAAGACTCAGGGCTGAAGGTGTCACCAACCCAGCAGGCAGAGTAGCAGAGACAAAGCGAGTGACTGTCTTTGCATGACACGGATAATAAACAACCCTCAAACTCCCATGAAGCAATAGCAGATTTTTGGGAAGAGGGGGGATGATATCCACAGGATCACTGAAACTGCAGGGGACTTCCGGGGCCTAAGGGGTAAACCAAGCAAGACACTCGACCACTGGGGACACTATGCTGGACCTAAAAGTAAGCCGACAAAACCTGAGTTACACAGCTGTGAAGGCCAGCCTTGGTGTGCTGAAGGCAAGCCCATGAACCACCAGTGCGCCCCACAAGCCAAAGTCACGCCTGACCGGAGACAAGACAGAAGCCATAAGCTTCCTGACTCACTCAGGGTGAGAACCACCATGAGCGAGGAGGACCACTGAGGTCCTCCTGAGGGAGTGACTCCCAAATACTCCACAGAAGATAACTCTGGCAATGCAACAGCATTGCTAAGGAGCACATAGGGAAGGTAACCCTGAGCACCTACAGCTCCAAGCATTCACAAAGTGAGGCTCATGCCTGGCACAGTGTACAGGAACAGCCACCAAGGGCAAACACCACACTACTTAACACTTTCGCTCGGGGATGACGCAGCATTGCGTCATCCGTTTACTGGCGGTAATGCCGGGGATGACGCAGCATTGCGTCATCCACTTTAAAAATTCGCCAAAAATCAGGTTTTTATCCGATTTTTTGGGGACTGGTTTTAAAATGTGCGCCGATGTCTTCCCATTTTCTTTGTTGAGCCTCGTCCCCCTCAGGCTGCTTGGCACACGCCGTGGGCCCATTGTCTTTGCTCCACTGTTGTGACCAATGTCGCTTCCCCTCGCATCTCAAACGTGTGAACATTTCGGCTATTTTCCGTGGCTATATTTCTTACTGCGGCTTTAGAAACTATCTACACTTACTCCACGATGGATAGTAATCATGAACAAGGCCCTTCCAGGAAGAAAATTGCGAAAGAAAGGCTTGAAAAGGGTAGGAATTGGGAGTGTAGCAGGAAGGCCTCTGAGCACTCACTCACGGCTAACACGTGGCCCGTCTTCAACTCGTCGGCGGTTGGAGCGTGACCAGGTTTTTTTTTTTATAGGCTAATGTTCCTCTAGAGAATTTTATTACGAACCCATTGAGACCAAAATGAAAGACCTAGGACAAAAATTGAGGTGACCAGAGTGAAAATAGTGAAAACATTTTATCCCGTTTGCGCGCTCCCGGGTAACTCGTTCGCACTTTCTCTGTTTGCTGCGGGTAATTAGCCGGGCTTTTGGAGTTTATATGCATTTAGTGCTGTAGAGAATTTTATTGCGAACACAATGATACCAAATTTAATCTCGTAGAAGGAGAATTGAGGTGACAAAGTTGAAGAGAGTATACACTTTTCGGAATTAACGCGCGCTTCCGTGACACTCTGGGGCCCATATCGCCCTGTCGAGGGGTGGCGCGCGGGGTGAGCGAAAGTGTTAAGAGGAGCCTACCAAAAGGAGAGGTGTCCTGGGAATCACTGCATCAGTGATAGGATTGACAGCTCAGACCCTGGCAGGGAGTAAAAGCAACTTCTTTTCTCCTCCCCCAAATGAGTAGGGGGAATGAGCTCACGCCAGTTGAAAGTGAATTCAATCATTTGTTTACATAGTTAGGAGGAGTTGATTAGGTAGGTTTTGAGTCTTTGGTGTCTCTTGAAACTAGCAGAGGTTAGTTTTGACTCACTGACTTTCTGGTTGCCTTTCCCTGGTGCAGCCCATCCTCGCATACAAAGATCCAAGCACGTTAATCCAGCCTCCAAATCCACTGTTTATGAATGAAAAGCAGTTTACACATGACTCACAACTGATGATATCCGAACACTTCCAGAACAAATGCTTTGCTCACATCCTCTATTCGTTCCACAATTCTATAAATGCTTCACCCACGTACTTCATATACAAATACTGTAAGACTCCTGGTTAAACCTGGACGACGAGCGGACGTCTGGACAACTCCTCTGCCTGGGAGCCGCCGGATCACGTTCTGTTTTCGCGTTTTAGCTTTTGCTACTGCCGTATGGCATCCCTATTCAATGGTCCGGTTGAACGATGCCTGATGTACATATCGCCTTGGGTCACATGATTGTCGATAGATTTTTTTTTTACATGTTCTGGCTGGTTCTCCCGGCAGGGTGACGATGTACGGCGCCGGCTTGGCCAAGAGGTGCCAGGGGTTGGCGGGTCTTGGTGGGCTCCTGGTGTGCCCTGAGTCGTGGTGGGCGGTTGTCTTCTGCTCTGCCGGGAGACACTGGATGACTTTTGCATTTTAGTTGGGGGCTAAGTTTTTGGCTTTGCTACCCAGTGTTCTCTGTGTGGGGCTGGGCCGGCACTTGTCACCCTGAGGGACTCCTGGGGCTCCCCAATCATCTGCCTGTCTGTGTTTCTTTGCCATATGGCATATTAGTTTCCAGTGATTGGTGTCACTTGTTTCGCGATTTGGCTTGGCGTTTCAGCTTTCCGGGCTTTGCGATTAACCCGTAATGGGTACGCCGGGGCGCATCCGATCCCACGATCGTCGTCGCCCTTAAATCAACAACACCAACAAATATTGTAATTGCCAACAGACCCTAAACACCTAATCTAACCTATGCATAACTATACATAGAAATTTTATGTATAATATTAATTTACATATGAGAGCAAACCAATTTTTTTATTTACAATACTGTATGCTAAAATTGATGACTGTGCCTGGGCAGGACAGCTGCTGCTTTAAACAGCCTAGTGTGAGTATGGGTTGCCCGATGAGGTGGCAAACTGTCACCCTTTCCTGCACCTCTGTCATAGGGTTAGGTTCTGACTCTGGTTCCTTGTAGGACTATACAACCCCACTGCTCATGTGGCCTAGTAGATGGGAACTATCTTAGTGTATAGCTTCATGGAACCACAAGAGTCTCCCACAAAATTTAGGATTGATCATGTTAACACTCAAAATGGTGTGAAGAAATATGGGTTACCAACCAGCGTTATGATGTACACCCCTGTTAGTTCCTCTACCCTGGCATCTGTAAGGCCAGCCTGAGCCAAACGCTGCACCAAGTCATCTACGTTCAAGTTGCCATATGGGTAACAGCGTGGCAACTTGTTGGAGCCTTCTTCATCGCTATCTTCCAAGGGCTGAAATTTGCAAAATTATCATACAATATTTTTCTTGCAGATATGATGACAATCATATTACTAATCAAGCAAACAATCTTAACAAAAACACTCTGCCCTACCACTAATTCTCACTAAAATGTTTACTAGGCAAAAATAAGTAATGCTGGCTAAAGCCTAATAAGAAGATGGCACAGTATTTGAGACATCACACAAGACTGAAAAATAAATATCTACCAACACTTGCAGTAAAATAACTCAATACTTATTATACACACACTCTTAATCAGTTTCTTTATTCAAATCAAAATACAACAATCAGAATCTATTTAAACAGCAGAACATTCAATAGTTGAACTTTAACAGCAATGTCCAAAATTTCCACCTGTATGATGGTATTTTGAATATTGTAAGATGGTATTTTGAATGTTCCAAGATGGCATATTGAATATTTTAGGATGGCACTTGGAATATATTAAGATCCCATTTTGAATATACTGTACAGGACTGTACTGTACTATACAGTACAGTAGTACTGCATTAAAACTTACAAATATTTACTCTACTGCTTTTCTATTTTTATCCAAAACAACATTTCTTCACCCCCTACGGAAGTGGGAAGCAGGGGTAATAATGATGATGATGGGTTCTTTAATAACAGAGAATTATCGTAAACTATAGTAAATCACATCACCTTCATTTCCTTTCATAATCAGTAAGCCTGTGTGTATCACTATCTCACCTCAATGATGACTATAAAATTACAAAAACAACCTTCACCAGCCTTGTTTATTGTATTACACGTGCTCGCATCTGGAGCCCCCATCACCAGTGTCACTATGCTTCTAGTTATCTCCTCATACATCTCGCTCCTCGTACATTCCACTCGTCGTACATTCCACTCCTCGTTCATCCCACTCGTCGTACATCCCACTCATCGTACATCCCACTCCTTGTACATCCCACTCCTCGTACATCATACGAGGATGTAAAATCATTGTCAAATACCTTCAAAACATATTTGTTATCCTGGATGTGAAGTGCTGCAGTAATTGTTGCCGTGTTGAGCCCAGGCCTGATGGTGCTGGGGTTGAGGGAGAGTGCCAAGTCTGCGGAGAGACTCATGGTCTCCAAGCGGCGGTGGATCCCCAGGCTCAGTACCTGACACTCACTGTACGTCAGTGGCGTTTCGTCCTGCGAGTCAACACATACAGTATTTCTTTCTAACTGCATTACAGTGCTGTTTTTTGTATTTTGCTTTGTGCAATTCTTTATTGCTACAATGTTTAATTGTTATTTCTTACCCAATGATAAAAGTATAATATTGAATAAATGCACATTATATAAGGAAATATTTCTATAACATTTGAGTGTCACATTTGCTCAAGAGCTACTATAGAACTCTGGCTCCGTTATGCAAAGTTTTTACTATACATTTGACACCAGCATTATGAGGTCAAGTACTTGATGGTGGAGAAATTTAAACAATCGTCTAGAATAAATTCCATCTCAAGAAATATTATAGCCAATATCACTGGGAAGATATAGATGTGGTGAAAGTATAGGCTGAAGAACAGGTGAGGGGTGAAAGTAGCCAAGTAGCCACAGACATGGCAGTGGAAGAAGTAGTAATAAAGATGTGTGATCCCGTCCTATTGGACACCGCGGGTATTAATTTAGGGAGCAGCTAAATGTAATAGCTCAGAAATATATGCCATATCTCTACTCAACTGCACTCTTGACACCAAAGTTAATCATTATTATTTACATAAACTATCCCTACGATTACATTAATACAAATTTTTAGCTATACAGTACAACTGTTTAGGTAATTATAAATTATAGAAGGGTATTCATAAAGCAGAGATAAATGCACCAGAGTTTTCTGAAACATGAGCAACACTTACCAAATTGAGCATGAGATCTGTGCGGTGTGGTGCGTTACTCGGGGGATGCAGGTACACGTCTGGCACCACTATTTTGCCCGGTTTTAATTCATTGATCAGTTTTCTTGCCTGAATAATTAAAAACAAAATAAAACATCCGCATGCATGTATGTGTGTGTGCATGCATGGGGCTAAATTTGCATGTGTGTATACTTTACTGAAGTTACTTGACATTTTCTTGAATAAAATATACATTTATTTGTTGATGTTTGAAAAATGAGTTACCTATGCTCAATCTGCAATTACCCCATCTCAAAGGATCTATACTTAAAAAAAAAATCTACCATACACTCAATCTACATGGAACTGAACTCAATCTGTTAAATTTGTTATATCAAAAGCAGTGCACTAGCACTTCAAATAAAAACCCAGTATTGAATCTTATGAAATACAGTACAGTAGAACTTCGAGTGATGACCGGCTCAAATGGCGACCAATTTGGGTAACGAATGCCCCAATCGCCGACAATTTGTCTCGTTAGGCAACCGCTCGTTTGAATAATGTCAACACCACACTGTGGGATTGCGGGCTGCTTCTCGCACATTCTCAGACGCCTCCGTCAATGCAAATAAATTATTTTTCTTTGTTTAAAGATGCTATTGATCCTGGAATGTTGCAAAGCATTGACTTTTTTGTAGAAAAACTAAATTAATTTTTTTAAAGAAAGAACAAATGACAAAAAGGTTTGTTCAGTGTTTGTCAGGTAGGCTGCTCCACGTTTCTTAAAAAAAAAAAAAAATGAAAAAATTAAGAATATTGAAAAACTGAACAAATGTCAAAAAGGTTCGTTTGGTGTTTGGCAGGTGGGCTACTCTATGTTTCTTAAAAAAAAAATATAAAAAAAAAATAAAATAAAGAAAAGTTGAAATAATTTGAAAAACGGACAAATACCGTAAAGATTCGTTCAATGTTTGTCGGGTAGGCTGCTCCATTATAGAGAAATAAATGAAAAATACAAAACAAATGGAACACATTTGAAACACAAAGATTGTCATAATGGAGCAGCCTACCTGACAAACACTGAATTAACCTTTATGGCATTTGTCCGTTTTTCAAATTATTTCAACTGTTTTATCTGTGGGAGCCCCTACGGCTCCCTAGAGCTTATCGGGCTAATGTATGTTATGTTAGACCGGGACATTAGCTATGGAGTTCAGACCTACCAGGGACCAGCGCCAGAACCTGGCCCCTTCAGAGAGGTTTCAGGGAGCAATGGCCCTGGAAAACCTCATATGGTTGGGGGTTTTCCTTATCTGCCATCGACCGGGGTTAGGCACCCAGAAAGGTAGGCGTAACAAAACAAACCCCACATGGTAAGAAACTACAACAAAAACCGAACAGAGAGGTAGAAAACTCCCTACAATCCCAAGGAAAACAATCAAACAATCAATTTACTGCCACGCCGGTCATCCGCGCAGCCCTCCCCTCCCCTGTAGGGGGAGCGGGGGAGCCCGGACCTCACCACGCCGGCTGCCTTCAGTTCCCAAGCTAGTGTCAACCGGGATAGACGCTTCTCTGGCCTTAAATTCCTTGGCGGTGTTTGCCTCATGTGGCGTTCTCTGCTGTTTTTGTGTGGTGTGCGGTGGTCAGGAGACTTCATCAGTGCCGGGGCTGCATGCGCCTAGGGGCTTCCTTCCCTAGGCGTCCTGTGAGTACTGCCCTTGCGTGTCAGGGTTATCTTCTCTGGGGAGTTCGGGAACCGCTCCCATAGGGGTTCTTGCTGCTCGGTATTTGCCTCGCCCTTGGGGCCAGCTGGGGCTTGGGGCCCTTGTTTGGAATGGGTAGGGAGTGGTATTGTGCTGGTTAGGGCATCAAGGTGTTGCGCGGCATGCCACCTAAGCGGCGACCGGTTCCTGTTGCTCTGGGGACGGTGTACTTTTGCGGGGTTTTTCTTTTGTTTTGTTTTTGTTTGCCTGGTGGAGGTTCTGCCTCGTGGGCCCATAGTTCCCCTGGTATTGTTTTGGTGGCCCTCTGCTAGGCCCCCGTGCTTGTACACGTCCCAGGGGTTTTCAGTATTATCATTTACCCTTGTTTTGTTTGGGTTTCTTAACTGGTTAGCAACACCTTGCCCGGGCTTCCCGTAGTTGTTAACCTACAGGCCCTGGAAACCCGTCGGGGCTCGGGTACCCATGGATGCGTCTCCCGAGTTCCAGCCTGCCTTGTGCGGGTTGAAGGTTGCAGTGTGCCTTTGTCTCAGGGTGACAGTCACCTGTTTTGCCTCCGTCATGCTGCCTGTTGGGTCAATGACACCTTTGACCCGGAGTCTTGCGAGTCATATTCTCTCCTTGTGCTCCAGTTTTACTCTGAGGATGTTCCTATTAGGGTACAGGCAGCATCAGCGTTGCATGTTAGGTTTAGGTTATTGCAACGCGCTAGGTTGGTTTCCCACCCGGATGCCCCGAGGCTGCCCCGTTTTGGCTTTAGGGACCCTGACCTGGGGGCGTTGGTCGCTATGGCTTTGGCTCCAGCCGCGCCCTCTGGTCCTTCCCCTGTGGTTCTTCCTGCACCTCCCCCCCTGTGTCCGGCTCTAAAACGTATGCGGGTTTCGGCCTTGGCACAGGGTTTAGTTGGTAGTGAGACTCGGGCTGCTTTGGGGGCTGCCCCATCTGGGTCGGGGACGGAGGCATTTGAGCCGGTTCCTCCTGCCGAGGCTTCTGGGTCCCACCAGCAGACCCCCTTCTTGTCTGCCTTTCCCTTAGACTCTACCTTTTCTTCAGGGTAGAGGGTTTGGAGGACGGCTCTGCCCCGGGTCCCGACGTAGGGGATCCTGGGGCTGGAGAGGAGTCGACCTGGGGGCCTTGGGCCCCCCTGTGACCCCGCTTGGGTGCTTTTGCCTTCCCCGCGGGGTTTATTGTTGCTGGGGGAGGGGTTTTCTTACCCTCCCTTTCCCTGTATGAGTATGATTTGGGTTCGGTTCCGGGCGCCTTTGGGTACCTCGGCTCCGTCTTTCCAGGGGTTTGCTACTTCCCGTATCTCCGCGAAGGTGGCTCGGGAAGCTCTTGCTGCATACCTCTTGCGAGACCCGGGTTATGCCTCCCCAATGGATCCGTCCTCGTTTGAGTTCGGTTCTTCTTCCCGTTTTTGGGTGCGTTTGGAGGTTCTGGAGTCTTCCTGGCTGGCAGACTGCCCTTTCTTTTCGTTGGGGGCGTGGCATGGGTTCTGTCGGACCCGCACGCTTGATTGGCGGGAAACTGCTACTTTTATGCAGGTTTACCTGGGGAGCGAGTTTGAGCACCTTAATTCGTGCTTATTCGCTCCAGTGCTTTCTCGGGATGTTGGCCTTTCCCAGCTTCACGTGCAGGTTCCTCAGCTTTCGGCTTCATTGGTTGCGGAGGAGTTGTGCTCCCGTGGGCATTTGGCTTCGGTCTTGCGTTTCTTTTCCCTTCTCGAGCTCTCTTCTGCTTGGCGTGAGGAGGATGTGGGAGCGTTGAGTGAAGGGCCTTCGTCCGGGGAGCTGTCTTCGGCAGCTAGGGCGTCGGCTGCACTGTTGAAGCTCTTTGCGCCTATCCTGAAGGAAGCGGTGTCTCTGTTTTCTGCTTCTCGCCTCGCGTGCCGTCAGGCTGTGCTTGCCCTCTCTTTGGAATCCGCTTGGTTTGGCTCTTAGGTTTTCGTCTCGGTTTTGTCCGTTGCTGTTTGCAGAGACTGTGGTCTCTCAGTTTCTGCATGCGGCTTCGTCTAGTTGTCGTCCTATGGCGGACTTGTCGATTCTCCTGAGCGGTCGTTCTCGGCAGTTTCGGAGGGGTCGTGCCAGGCTTCCGGGTTCCGCTGGTCGAGGTGGGCTATTGGTGCCAGTTTCTGAGCCGTTGTTCCCTTCGGGGCCAGCGTCGTCTGGTCGGTGCAGTGATCGCCCTGTTTGACGGTTGGGTTCTCGTAAGGGGCGTCGGACTTTCGCGGTTTGCCCCGTTGACGGAGCGATGGGTGGGAGGCTCGCTCTGTTTGCCCACGCTTGCTCCCACGATTTGTGGGCCTTTTCGGTCGTATCATCCGGCCTGCGGTGGCGTTGGGCGACTCGTCCTCCTTTGGGGGGTTTGGGGCTAACAGGGCAGGTTTCTTCTGCGCTTCGTCAAGTCGTCTTGGAGTGGGTGCGCTTGGGCGTGGTCGAAATGACTACGTCCCTCAGGTGGGTTTCCTGCCTGTTTCCAGTGCCGAAATGGGACTGTGCGGATCTGAGGTTCATTCTGGACTTGTCCCGTCTGAACCCCTGGATTCCTTGCCCCTCCTTTTGGATGACTACTGTCTCAGGTCCGGCTTCTGTTGGAGCCAGGTGTCTGGATGGTGTCCCTGGACCTCAAGGACGCGTATTGGCATGTTCCTATTCATCCGGGGTTCAGGGACTGGTTAGGTTTCATAATGGGGCGTCACGCTTACCGTTTTCGATGCCTACCTTTTGGCTTGAATCTGGCACCTCGCGTTTTCAAGCGTCTGACCCGGGTTATGGTGACCCATCTGCGTCTTCTAGGGATTCGGGTTTTGGCCTACCTCGATGAATGGCTAGTGTGGGCTCCCAGTCGGTCAGCTTGTCTGCTCTCCAGGGATATGGTTCTTTCCCAGCTCGCCAGGTTCGGGTTCCTGGTGAACTGGAGGAAGTCCCATCTGGTTCCGTCCCAGGTTTGGACCTGGTTGGGTCTTGTTTGGGATTCTCGGACCGCTTCCTTGTCTCTCCCTCCAGAGGCGTTGCGGCGGCTGCGGGACCGCCATCAGCTGTTTCTGAAGGGGTCCCGGGTCACTCGGCGGATGCTCAAGCGGTTGTGCAGGAGTCTGAACTTCGCCGTGCTAGTCTACCCGCCGGGTCGGGTTTGACTTCGGCGTCTGTTTTGGTTCCTTCAGGGACGTCCTTTCCGCCTCTCTCGCGAACGTTGGGTTCGTCCTCCGGGGGGTCTTATGTCGGTTGCTGCATCACCGGCTTCCTCTTCGGGCTTTTCGGGGTTCGGTGCCTTGGCGCCTTCCCGACGGACGCGTCGTCTCTTGGCTGGGGCTTTGTGACCAGTGCTCACCAAGCAGGCCAGGGACGGTGGGGTCCGTCCTTCCGTCGGGCTCACAGCACGGTTCAGAAGTTCGCGGCTGTCTGGTTCGCGCTTCGGAGGATTCGGGTCGCTCGGGGATCGACCATTCGCCTCCATTCGGACTGTTCTCCAGTGGTTCATTGCCTGAACCGCAGGGGTTTTCTTCGGTCCTTGGCTCTTTGGGGTTGGTCCCTTCGAGTGGTTCGTCTGCTGGATTCTTGGGGTTTGGCTCTCCGTGCGGTTCACGTCCGGGGAGTGTCCAACGTTCTGGCGGACGGTCTGTCTCGCTTCCTCCCAGCGACTATAAGAAATATTGCTGGAACAACCGTGGACATCTTCAAGAGAAAACTGGACGGTTTTCTAAGAGAAGTTCCGGATCAGCCGGGCTGTGGTGGGTATGTGGCCCTGCGGGCCACTCCAAGCAACAGCCTGGTGGACCGGACTCTCACAAGTCGAGCCTGGCCTCGGGCCGGGCTTGGGGAGTAGAAGAACTCCCAGAACCCCATCAACCAGGTATCAACCAGGTTTTCAAGTATTAACTCTCTTACCTTCAAGTGTTTTTTGTCCAGCACAGCCACTCCTCCTCCCTTCCTAGTTTTCCTGTCACGTCTCCAAACTAAATAGCCCCTTGGGAATCTGACTTCTTTTAATATATTTCCTTCAAGTTTCGTCTCTGATAATGCGACAATATCTGGGACCTTACCTCTTAACATGATAGGGGTATAATATCCTTTCTTCCCCACAGGTGCATGTAATTTTGAAAAAAAAAAAAAATATTTTTTCTTCCTAACCTGTTAATTTGTGTTCACTGATCATGGGAAAAATAATAAAAAAATCGTAAGTGGCATATATTGCCCCTATTGGGCGGGGAAGTCTGGCAAATTATAGGCGCTGACTCAGCGTGCGTCCCAGGCGGTCTGTTGCTCGCCAGCTGTCAGGCCGGAGTTGCCACAAAGAGATAATTAGCTAATTATTTCAATGTATCTGATTGATTTTTCATAGTTTTTTTCCTGTAATATTATTCAATAGTGTGTAGTGTGATATATTTATATACTAAAATGAGTGAATCATTGCTGTACTCAAAAATATGGTGTGCATATTATTGATTCAATTATGTTCATCAATCAGTGAACAAATACTTTGTCAGTTATTACACTATAAGCACAGGTTATATATAAGTATCTGCATGTTTTGTTCACTATAACGAACCACTAAGTAGCTATTATGAGTAAAAAAGTAACGAGGAGTGACCGCCGTGTACCAGCCAGCCACTCCCGCCCTCCCTCAAGTCATATGACTCACCCACAGTCTCCTCCCACAATACTGTTTTTGCTATAATTCACTATATACAGACGTTATATATAAGTATCTATATGTTTTGTTCACCATAACTGTACATCTAAGCTTGTATGGTGAGTAAAGGCACAAAGACGTAGGACCTCACACAGTCAGCTGATGGCTGCCGCCCTCAAGGCCAGACGCACTAATATTTCTCCTCCAACAATACTGTGTGGTGTTATTACGCTATATACACACATTATATATAAATATCTACCTGTTTTATTCACAATACTTGTACAAATAAACTGGTATGGTGCCCAAAGACCATCGTGGTAACCAGTAAACAACACCGTCGTCTGCACGGTGGCGTCGTGCAGACGATGCCACCGCCCTCACCAAAATGATGGCTCCCAACCTTCTCTTGCAGTTTATACCCTCTATACACACGTTATATATAAGTACAGTATCTACATTTGTGTTCACCATAGCGAACCACTAAGCTGGTATGGTGAGTGCAGTCAATAAAAGGTGGCCACACACAGTCAAAAGACATTGCCACCACCCTCCCTCCCACAGCATTACTCCTCCCTCCATGGCGCACAGCACTAAATATCACCACAATCTTGCTATTATCAGAACCCTGGTCAGTTTTATCACAATCAGGGATCTTCTGTAATAATATTATCGCTACAAAATAGCATGAACAAGTATATTTTGGCATTTTTAGGCGATGCTGTAGTCACAAGCTGAACAGCAGTGCTGTTAGCTCATGCTGCGTGCGTCAGGCTTGGTTGCTCACTCAATACTGAGGCCAATAACACCCGGGAGTTTGGCCCACGATTTTTTTTAAAAACGGCGTCTGTTTACAAGAGCCCTGATGAAGGTGTGGTGAACCCAGTGTATCCGCGGGCCGTTTAAATCTTGCTTAGTACTCCAACACATCATATGACGTGATGCGCAGTTGACTGGAACAACGTCCAACACGTCATATGACGTGATGCGCACTTTAAGGGTTAAGCTGAATTATATCTTGCAACTCCAAAGTTTTTAACCTCACTCCATCTATGTTGGTATATACAACTTTCAAGAACATGTTCCCTTTCCCTTTGCTCTTTACACCCCCTTTCACTAATGATTTTGTTACCTTGTTTTTATGTACCATTTCACAAGCTTTCCAGTCCCTGACACTTTGTAGAAAAAAGAATTTCTATCTTCTTCTTTTCTATCCCCATTTAGACGCTTTGCTTCAATGAGGTTCATTTTCAGCTTTTCTCTGTCTTCCTTTGAGAAGTCTTGTCTTATTGACCAAAGTTTGCCAACCTCATCATTCTGCAATTTCCTGGCATTTCTAAGCACTTCCATCATGTTTTTCACTCCATTAAACGTCACCCGTAAGGGGCGGTTCTTGTCTTTCTCAAATTTTCCTATTCTTCTAAAATTTTTGACATTTTCCTTTGAGCCTTCTCCTAAACCTACTATTTTCTCTATGATTTTCATCTCTTCTGCTGCTCGGTCCACCCTAGATGAAATTTCCTTCTCTAAACTTCCAAAAATTATTATGGACTTACCATATCAAGTGCATGAATCCTAGTGCACCCCATCACTCAACAAACCCCAGAGGCTCACTGAGGAGTCAATGACCCTTGCACTACTTAGGTCAAGGAATCCTAGGAGCTCTTCCTTAACACAAATGCTTAAAGAAGGGCTACGATGCTACACAGTTCCCTGGCTTAGTGCCGTCTTCTAATAATTACAAACTTAGGGAAGGGCTGCACTAAGCACATGCACCTCAAAGTGAACAATTTCCAAACACATGCACGTGAAGCTAACACTAAATCTTGGAACAATACGCAAGCAAATGGGCTCCTACAGGATAGAGTCCAAAGGATGGGACAACACCTTTCTAGAATCAATTGGGACCTGACTCAAGCAGCAGTCCTCATAGGAGGGTATCAGGTAAATGACTGAATAGTGTTGACATGGGAGCTGGAGGTTTCCTGGGTGCTGCCACCTGTAACTAGGAGGGGAGTTGAACTACTGGCTGGATCATTTGCCACTTCATTTATTTCTCTATGAACCCTGCAGTTGTCTGTTTTGCATTGCTTAATTTCTGGAGGTTTCCTTTGATGAGGGTGATTGTAAAGAATCCCCTGCTTCCTGTTCCTCTGTGTAGGAATGGGGATGGGAGGGGATGTCAGGTTCAGGCTCAGGTCCCTCGTAGGCTGTTAAAATCTCCAGGGGGGCCAATGTAATCCATATGTGTAATTACCTAAGTGTAATTACCTAAGTGTAGTTACAGGATGAGAGCTACGCTCGTGGTGTCCCGTCTTCCCAGCACTCTTTGTCATATAACGCTTTGAAACTACTGACGGTCTTGGCCTCCACCACCTTCTCACTTAACTTGTTCCAACCGTCTACCACTCTATTTGCGAAGGTGAATTTTCTTATATTTCTTCGGCATCTGTGTTTAGCTAGTTTATATCTATGACCTCTTGTTCTTGAAGTGCCAGGTCTCAGGAAATCTTCCCTGTCGATTTTATCAATTCCTGTTACTATTTTGTATGTAGTGATCATATCACCTCTTTTTCTTCTGTCTTCTAGTTTTGGCATATTTAATGCTTCTAACCTCTCCTCGTAGCTCTTACCCTTCAATTCTGGGAGCCACTTAGTAGCATGTCTTTGCACCTTTTCCAGTTTGTTGATGTGCTTCTTAAGATATGGGCACCACACAACTGCTGCATATTCTAGCTTTGGCCTAACAAAAGTCATGAACAATTTCTTTAGTATATCGCCATCCATGTATTTAAATGCAATTCTGAAGTTAGAAAGCATAGCATAGGCGCCTTGCACAATATTCTTTATGTGGTCCTCAGGTGATAGTTTTCTATCTAGAACCACCCCTAGATCTCTTTCTTTATCAGAATTCTTTAAAGATTTCTCACATAATATATAGGTTGTGTGGGGTCTATGTTCTCCTATTCCACATTCCATAACATGACATTTATTAACATTAAATTCCATTTGCCAGGTGGTGCTCCATATACTTATTTTGTCCAGGTCTTCTTGAAGGGCATGACAATCATCTAAATTTCTTATCCTTCCTATTATCTTAGCATCATCAGCAAACATGTTCATATAATTCTGTATACCAACTGGTAGATCATTTATGTACACAATAAACATCACTGGTGCAAGAACTGAACCCTGTGGTACTCCACTTGTGACATTTCTCCATTCCGATACATTGCCTCTGATTACTGCCCTCATTTTTCTATCAGTCAGAAAATTTTTCATCCATGATAGAAGCTTACCTGTCACTCCTCCAATATTTTCCAGTTTCCAGAACAACCTCTTATGTGGAACTCTGTCGAAAGCCTTTTTTAGGTCCAGATAGATGCAGTCAACCCAACCATCTCTTTCCTGTAATATCTCTGTGGCTCGATCATAGAAACTGAGTAAATTCGATACACAGGATCTTCCAGATCGAAAACCATACTGTCTGTCTGATATTATATCATTTCTCTCTAGGTGTTCTACCCATTTAGTTTTGATTAGTTTTTCCAATACTTTCACTATTACACTTGTCAATGATACAGGTCTATAATTTAGGGGGTCTTCCCTGCTGCCACTTTTGTAGATTGGAACTATATTAGCCTGTTTCCACACGTCTGCTAAGATTCCTATACACAGGGATGCCTGAAAGATCAGGTGAAGTGGAATGCTGAGCTCAGATGCACATTCTCTCAGAGCCCATGGTGAAAGTGGAGCTATCTCTGTGGTTGTTAAAATCTCCAGGGCCTAATGTAATCCATATGTGTGGAGCTATCTCTGTGGCTGTTAAAATCTCCAGGGACTAATGTCATCCATATGTGTGGAGCTATCTCTGTGAAGCTAGCTACAGGGAGCCACCATTCAGCACTTCCAGAATTACTGCATAAAATACCAGGGGGAAACTGAAATAGAGCAGTACAGTATACTGAGACCAAAGGTCTGATCTAGGATAAGTAGAGCTATGGGATAATGTACAGTAAGTGCTGTTCAACAGTATCAAGGCTCTACCTGTGTGAAGTCAAGACTAGTGTCAATGGGACAGTAAACTGGACGCATCACCAATGGCTGGTACGGTGCAAGTGCTTCAACGAAGTCAAACTCGGGCTCTGTAATACAATCAATTGTCCAGCAAATTAAATATGATAGTGATTAAAATAAGTTAGCACAGAGAATAAAAGTTGAAACATAAATACAATGTAAGTAAGTGTATCAAACACAGTTAATCATCCAGGTAAAGAAGTGAAGATAGGGTTAAAACAGAATAAACATGCATGTGTATACCAGTATGCCAAAGGACTCTATAAATGGAGGCAGTTACATAAAATTTAAAAATAAATGTGTTTAAAGGACTGCAAGAGTTCGAGAAGAATTTATTGATGTTTAGTTGACAAGATGATAATTTTATTTTTGTGAAAATATGATAAAAAAACCAGTGTTGAATGTAATGAAACGCCATTTTCTGGGTGAGTCCCGGAGGCTTCCCGAAGCTATCCAGGCTGAATGGATATGTATATCTTTCTGGCATCAGTCAATGCATGGAGTTCTTGCCTACCGGGGCCCATGAGCCAGAACCTGGCCCCCCTCTAGAGAGGCCCGAGGAGCAATGGCCTATAGAGACCCCCCTGTGGTTGGGCACATTTTATGTCTGCCATCGACCAGGACAGGCACCCAGAAAAGTAGGCGCCCCAAAACAAACCCCTATTTGGTAAAACTATTGCTACCGAAGATCGAACAAGTGGACAGAACTCCCCAAACAAAAATTAGCAAACTAGCATGATATCATCATGTCGGCGCTCCGCTGTCTGCGCAACCCCACCCCCCTCCCTGGGAGGGGGATTGGGGAGCCCCAGACCTATCCGCCAGCGACCCAACCTTCAGTTCTTAGGCTGGATGTCAAAAAGTGAGAAAAACACTGCCGACCAGAGGGAGGAAGGGAGGGATGCCGGGGAAGCCTTCGGGACTCACTCAGAAAATGGCGTTTCATTACATTCAATGCTGGTTTTCTGGGGAAAGCCCCGTTGGCTCCCCGGAGCTACCTCACCACAGATAAGGAATAGAGGGAAGGATCCGGGCGGCAGACGTCTCGCGCCCTAACATAAAAACAAGACCACAGACGAAAAGAAAGGTTCCTTGCCAATGACCCGAGAGACCCAAACCCCAGAACAGGAAGGAGGGAAGTAAGGGAATCCGGGCAAACCAAAATGCGTCCACAGCCCCAGAGGCTAAGACAGGCAGAGAATAGCGAAGAGCCGCAACCAAACAACAAAAGAAAGCACCGCCAGCCCGACCAACCAAGCAGCAACCCAAGGACCCCTTTGGAAGCAGCAGACCCAAACATCACCCGAGAAGAAGGGGACTGCATCAAAAGAACAACCTACCACGAGGACCAACGAGGCAGAAAAACGGGCGCCAGAGGAGAGCCGGACACTCCTCGACCTGACCCTGAGAGGTCAACACCAACAGAAGAAGGAGACCTAAAAAAACAAAAGTACACCAGAACCGAAGGGATCACGACAACCTAGGGGAAGAAGAAAATAGACCACCCGGGCCAACGACCAGGACAGTACCGGAAGCGCAAGATCAGGCCAGAGGCAAAACAACGCCCAAGACAGCAAGCGGAACGGAGCAGAAGGAACAGCAACACCGAACCCATGCTGGAGCGTCCCCGCCAGCGCCACCCAAGACGAGGCAACAGTATACGGCACCAGAAGACGGTCCTGGAACAACCCCAAAGGGAAAGACAAGACAACTCTATCTGTGACAGAAGAACCCTTCGCAGTGACAGGAAAACCAGAAGGACCGCCAGGAAACCACACACTGCCGCTGAGACGAAGCATGCATGCGAGAGACCAACAACGAAGCCACCAGCGCCCCATAAGCGACGAGAACACAAAACAAAAACCAAAGATGCAAAGACTCAAGGAAAAGAATGAACCAGATCCGTATAGGGCTGGACCGATCCGCAAAAAGAGGTGGAGCTGCGGGAAGCCCCTTAGGATCGGAACCGAGGAAAGCAGAGCCCCCAAACAAGGCAGGCAAAAACCAGAAAGAACGGACGCCAGAAAAACCTGGAACCCAATCTCGGCGAGCTGAAAAGGAACCAACCCGGACAAGCAGAAACTCTCCGTCTTGGAGGACCCCCCCCCCCCCAAGGCCCTGGAAGGATCAACAAAGCCAAACACTGAAGAGCCAGGCCCCAGGCAGAGGCCAATGAGGAAACCGAGCACCACGAATTAGAACGTGAGACGCGAAGCGAAAAGCAGTGACCCCGAAACCCTAAGGAGCAGCTCAACCAGCACCAGCAGGGAAGAACGAGGCACGCATCACCTAGGTATACAGGAGGAGAACTACTCAGGACATGTACCAGAAGAAAACAAAAACGCACGTTCTGGAAAAAGAACAAAGAAAAGCCGGAGCCAGGACCGGAATTCAAGCTAACCCTGTCCCAAGAAAAGGAACCAGGAGGGCAGGAGCGGTTGACCGGAAGTCTACAACCTCCTGCAGACATTGCAACAAGGGAGAACAAGGAAAAGTAAACTCAGTACCAAAACAGAACCACTGGGGTAGTCCAAAATCAGGGAACTAAACATGGACAGAAATGTTTAATATATAAAAAAACAGAAATAGGCAAGGAAAAGACTGGAATACGGACCAAGTAGCAGCCGGTAACACAATGTACACGACCAACCACAACATGTGGTGTGTGAGGTCGCACATACACAGAGGAACACCATGGACATCAGGGGTACACCCAGGCACCGAAGATAGGCAAGGAAGGAGTGTCCAGAGACCAGGTCAAAGAAGGGGGACGCAAACACGAACCGGGGAAACGAAGGAGCGTTCAAAGATCAAGAAAAGACCCAGGTGCCGAAAAAAACAAACAAAAAGCAGCGAAATGCAGGGCAGCGCCCCCCAGTACAACAAGAACAAGAAACACGGACAAAGTAATCAAGAAGACACACGGAGTGTCCAAGCAAAACACACAATACCTAACACCCCTGTTAGGAGCCAATGATGCTACCCTGACAAGTGGGGAGGTGACAGGGTAGACAAGGATGGATCGTTTAACACAGGTAGTACATGCACAAAGGGACACAGGCAGAAGCTGAGTACCCAAATGAGCCACAGGCACATAGAAAGAACTGTTTCAGTGTAAGTAGTCAGGAAGTGAAATGTACTAGGAAGGGATGTGGTGGAGTCAGACTCCATACCCAGTCGCAAATGTAGAGAAGACAGAACCCAGTAGGCTCAGGAAGCTGTACACCTGATGATTGACATTTGAGAGGCGGGACCAAAGAGCCAGAGCTCAACCTTCGCAAGTACAACTAGGCGAGTACCCCACCAAACAGCGAGAACCAGCACCCAGCTGACAGATTCACCAGACAGTACAAGCTCACCTGTAAAACAGACACACAACCATGTCACAACACAGCTGAGCTGTGCAATGTAACAGGAGCATCCCTAGTGGTGAACATCCAGAGGCGCTAACCCTGTAGGAGAAGATGAGGTGCAAGCAGTATAGAGGCAGAGGAGGCGCCACTTTGAGCCACCCCACACTCGCTTCAGAACACCAAGTATCCAGAGGGTTATGACCGGAAAGAAGAGGAGCAAAAATGGCGTATAATCCACGAGAAAGAACGCGGAACACTAACACATGTGTAAACTGCCTAGAAACAAAGTGATCACGCCGGCCCCAGCGCCCGAGGTACAAACCGCACCACCCGTCTTCTGGGCGGCGCGGCTTGTACACCAGTCGTATGTACACACATCATACATACACCAGCAAGGTGTACATACATATGTACAAGGCAAGGTAACGAATACGAGGAATATTGAAACAGGAAGGAGAGATGATGTGAATAAAAAACAAGGACTGGAGAGAAACCTCACCGTAAGTCAACAGACGTCCCAAGAACATCGGAAGTACCGAAGAGGTTCACAAACCAATGAAAACCGGGACAAACAAGCACAAGTGCACGAAGGCACATACGAGCCCAAAGACCTCAGACCAAGGGACATGCAAGGATCCCGAAACTAAGGGAATAGTCACAACATAAGTGCGAAAAAGGTAAGGAAAGGGGGGAAAAACACCCCTAGGACGGACGGAACCAAATGGACCCGAAAGGACACGGAACCGAACCCAGCGAGGGGTAGACCCGAAACCAACACGAATGCAGAGGGGGAAGTGAAAACCCCACTCTGTTGAACTGCAAACCCCGCTCCGAGGGTACAAAACCACAAGCGGGGGAAAACGGGGCCTAGGCCCCCCAGGCAACCACTCCCCAACCCTGGGAACCCCTACAGCAGGACCCGGGCCGAGTCGTTGCCCCCAAAGCCCCAGCCCCACAAGTAAAAGCCGGGACAGTCATACAACACTAAGGAAGGGAGTCCACTGGTCAGACCCATATGGCACGGCTGGAGGAACAGGCTCGAATACCTCTGCCGCCACCCTGGAAGAGGGAAATCCCCGAGACCACCCGAGTCTCAAACCAACCAGACCCTGCTCCAACCCCAAAACTCCCCTACGGTTCGGAGCAGGAATCAAGGGGAAAGAAGTATGCACAACAGAAGGGGAAGGACGAGGAGGAGCGGACGGAACCAAAACTGAAGCGACTCCCACCCCCAAGTCCGGACCCCTTAACCAAAACAGGGCAGTCTCAAGGCATCTGGGGCCGCAACCAACCTAGAGCGTTGCAGCAACCTAAACCTAGCTTTGGGAGCCAGTTGGCCGAGTGGACAGCACACGGGACTTGTGATCCTGTGGTCCTGGGTTCGATCCCAGGCGCCGGCGAGAAACAATGGGCAGAGTTTCTTTCACCCTATGCCCCTGTTACCTAGCAGTAAAATTGGTACCTGGGTGTTAGTCAGCTGTCACGGGCTGCTTCCTAGGGGTGGAGGCCTGGTCGAGGACCGGGTTGCGGGGACACTAAAAATCCAGCGTTGAATGTAATGAAACGCCATTTTCTGGGCGAGTCCCTGAGGCTCCCCGGAGCTATCCAGGCTGAATAGATATGTATAACTTTCTGACATCAGTCAATGCATGGAGTTCTTGCCTACCGGAGACCACGAGCCAGAACCTGGCCCCCTCTAGAGAGGCACGAGGAGCAATGGCCTATAGAGACCCCCCTTATGATTGGGAGCATTCTATGTCTGCCAACGACCGGGACAGGCACCCAGAAAGGTAGGCGCCCCAAAACAAACCCCTATTCTGGTAAACTATTGCAAGCGAAGACCGAACAGGTGGACAGAACTCCCCAACCGAAAATTAGTCCTCATGACGTCATCATATCGCCGCGCCGCCGTCTGCGCACCCCCCCCCCCTCCCTGGGAGGGGGGAAGGGGGAGTCCCAGATCTAGCAGAGGGCTACCAAAATATTAGAAGTGGAACTATAACTACACCAGGCAGACCCCCCACCAGGAACAAAAACAAAAGAAAAACCTTATAAAAGTACATCTTCAGAGGAAACAGGAACCGGCTGCCGCGTAGGTAGGCAGGCTACACAACACTATAATGCCCCAACCAGTACGATATCACTCCCTACCCAAGGCCAAACAAGGGCCACGAAACCCCAGCTGACCCCAAGGCCTGGGTAAATGTCGAGCAGCAAAAATCCCCTAGGGAAATGATTCCTGAATGCACCAGGGAAGAGAACTCTAACACACAAGGGCAGTACTCACAGGGTGCCTAAGGAGGGATGCTCCTAAGCACATGCAGCCCTGGTACTGATGAGGACCCCTGGCCACCACACACAAAAAACACTGCAGAGGTTGCCACGATGGCAGAACATCGCCTTGGAATTTGAGGCCAGAGAAGACTTCCGCCCCGGACCACATTAGCAAACGAACTGGAGTGCTAGGTAGCCGGCGCAGGGAGGTTCGGGGTTTTTCCCTTCCCCTCCCAGGAAGAGGAGGGCTGTGCGGATGAGCAAGGAGGCGGTGGAGTGTGACATTTGCTTGTTTCCTTGGAATTGAAGGGAGTTTTGCCTATGTTCGGTTTTTAGTTGTAATTTTTCTTACCATGTGGGGTTTCTTTTGTTATGCCTACCTTTCTGGATGCCTAACCCCGGTCAATGGCAGATAAGGAAAACCCCCAACAACAGGGGATTTCCAGGCCATTGTTCCCTGCACCCTTCTGAGGGGCCAGGTTTTGGCTCGTGGACCCCGGTAGGCTGAACTCCATAGACTAATGCCCTCGGTCTAATGTATCACATATAGCTCGATAGCTCCAGGGAGCCGTAGGGGCTCCCCACAGAAACAGTATGTTTTATCGTCCAAAGCATATAATATTTTGCACATTTTAGTGGCACGAACGTATTTGTGTGTATCAGTGTTCCTCATGTTTTATTATAGAAATTTCTAAAATTACAGACTACTGAATAATAAAACTGCAAAAATCACTGAAAAAAGAAATCAGTGACATTGAAATAAATCAGTAAAAATATATTTGTGGCAACTCCCGCCACTTGCCTGGCCTGGGCGACCTCCACAAGGTGTCTCATCCATCAGTGCTCACGAATCCATGTTGTCATCACAAGATTTCCTCTCTCTATCACAACCAGAATAAGCTACACAATTTTTTTTTAACTTTGCAGTGATCAGGCAAAGTATTTTAACAATATTAGAAGGTAAAATAATTATCAGGAGAATTAAGTTAGAACTTAGCACTAAGCCATTATGACAATACAGTATAGCACTTGGGACAATACTAGAAAGAAATTCTTTTTTCCTCATGTGGGCTAAGGAGTTGTTACATGAAACAGATGCAGAATACAGGGATTAATAAGGACAGTAATGTGATTTCTGTCTAAAGTTGAGAGGAAAAATAATAGTCCAATTTTCCGATGGTCTAGGATTGGTGAAAGCAAGCTTCTGTTGCCTCTCTAAATAAATTACAGTGAGAAGATTAATGTTGCCTGTACAAGCCTCTAGAAAAGGATTTTCTGTATTACATACTGTATACAGTACTAATAAAAGTTCCAAGAAAAATACATGGAATGTTTGTTATATGCTGATGTACCTTAACCCTTTAACTGCGCAACGCGCCTGCAGGCCCAGGCTTCGTGTGCGCAACGTGCCTCCAGGTGTTTTTATTTTTCACGTTCCATTCAAAACTCCTGCGGATACATGGGGTTCACATCAGCTTCCTCAGGGCTCTTGTAAACAGATGCCATCTTTAAAAAAAATCATGGTCCACATTGCCGGGTGTCAGAGCCTCAGTAGTGAGTGAGCAACCAAGACTGGCGCTTGCAGCATGAGCGCACAGCACTGCTGTTCAGCTTGTGACCACAGCATCGCCTAATAATGTCAAAATATATATAATGTTAAAATATATATATAACCTGTATTATTTAGCTGTGATAGTATTATAGAAGAGCCTGAGTGGGATAATGACTGGGTACAATGTTCAAATATCAGTGATTCAATGCTGTTCACGATGTTCACAGTGCTTGTTCACGATGATTTCGTCCATCTAGGAATCTTCAAACGACTTCTTAGGTTCCTTTTCAAAATAAACTTGTGGTCAATTATTCATTTACAGAAATTAGAGACCAAGATTGCCCCATACGAGGCAGCTGCTATTGGCCCATACAAGGCAGCTGCTATTGGCCCATACGAGGCAGCTGCTATTGGCCCATAGGAGGCAGCAGCTATTGGCCCATAGGAGGTAGCAGCTATTGGCCCATAGGAGGCAGCTGCTATTGGCCCATAGGAGGCAGCTCCTATTGGCCAATACGAGGCAGCTGCTATTGGCCCATACGAGGCAGCTGCTATTGGCCCATACGAGGCAGCTGCTATTGGCCCATACGAGGCAGCTGCTATTGGCCGATATGAGGCAGCTCCTATTTGCCAATACGAGGCAGCTGCTATTGGCCCATACGAGTTATTCTGGTGAGGGATGTGACATCGAAATTGTAGCATCGTCTGCTGTCTGCTGTGTGATTTCTCATGCAGTGTATGATGGCCACTGTACTGTTTGGACACAATACCGGCTTACTTGCATAGTTCTAGTAAATAAAACATGTAGATAAGTATATATAACATGTGTAAATAGTGTAATAAAAACAATGACAGTATGGTGGGAGGAGCTAAGTTGGCGAGTAAGATGTTGGAGTGAGGGAGGGCCTGTGTGGGTGTGGCTGCTCACACTCGCGATGTTCTGAATGTATTGATGGTAAATGTATATAGTGTGTGACAGTGTATAGTGTGTACATATGTTGTAAAAATATATATAAATGAACAAGAAACATTGGTGTGAATAACTGTATGATGGGAGGGGCAATGTTGGCGAAGTGAGGGAGGGCTGGCTGGGTGTGGCTGCTCACACTCGCGGTGTTCTGAATGTGTTGATGGTGAATGTATATATTGTGTGACAGTGTATAGTCTGTAAATAGATTGTATATATACATAAATTAGCATGATACATGGTAAATATGTGCAAGATATGTGTACACAAGTGTCATGCACGTAACAGTGTCCTCGGACAGTATGGATGTTTTACTACCATAATGTATTGTACGTGTTCATCATACATAGGATTAGCACGTAAAAACAAATAAAATGTATTTGGAACTGTGCGCAAAAAATGAACAAAAATATATTCGCGACAACTCGCGCGCCCCGCCCCAGGCGCCCCACCGGCCCTGAGAGCATACTGCTCTGGCGCACGGGGAATGATGACGTCACGGCCCACCTTTCGGACCCCATAGCAGCCAACGGTAGTACAATTTTGAACTTCCGTTGCTATACCCATATACAGAGAGGGGTTTTTGACACTTTCAGAAGAAAAAAGAATTTTTTCCCGAGGTTTCATTTCCTGCGCACTGGGGGGGGGGGTGTCATATTTATAGGCCGCGCAGTTAAAGGGTTAACAGTATGAATACTGTTGATAATTAGTGAACTTTGATAATATTTCTACATTAAAAACTTTAATACAGTATTACAAGCTATATCAACTCACCTGTAAAGAGTATAGCATTCTGAGAGTTGTTGCCCCACATGTCTATAAAATGAACGGCATCTCCAAATCGTAAACTTGGGTGTCCACAAAACACAATACATGGCTGTCACAACAGGAAAAAGGGGTCTTTGATAAAATAAAACAACATGGCAAAGGGCCTGCGACAAAATTTAAGCTAGGACAAAACTGACAATCACAATCTAAAATATTGTCAAGAATTGCATATTTATATATAGAAGCATTCACAACCGAATTTGGCTACAGCTGATAAGTCTAAACATAATTTATCGACGAGTGTGTGTACATCAAGAAACAACCAGTTGTTTACCTGTCTGTATTCACTACTGAAGCCCTCTGCATGTAAACATTTAAAAGGTTTGAGCCTGCCATGACGGGTGAGGTAAGCGTGAGGAAATGGATCGTCCAAGCTGTATACTTTACCCTGCTTACTGGACGATAACCTGCATGCCAACACAACATATTATTACCACATCTGTCTCTATTTATTTAATGATATTTATTTATATTTAGAAGTTTCAAGTAGTAGTAAGTAGTAGTCGTAATAATTGAAGTAATAATAATAATAATAATAATAATAATAATAATAATAATACACAAAAAAATCACACTACCGTGATATACAGTACATCAATGAGAAAATCCACAATAGGCAGTTGCATACTCTATCACTGTACCATCAATGACTTAGTAGAAGTCTTACAACCAGTTTTTTCTACTGAAATCATAGAAAGTCTGGAGGCCTGGTTGATACCTGCTTGATGGGGTTCTGGGAGTTCTTCTAATCCCCAAGCCCGGCCCGAGGCCAGGCTTGACTTGTGAGAGTCTAGTCCACCAGTCTGTTGCTTGGAGCGGCCCGCAGGCCCACATACCCACCACAGCCCGGCTGATCCGGAACTTCTCTAAGAAAACCGTCCGGTTTTCTCTTGAAAATGTCCATGGTTGTTCCAGCAATATTTCTTAATAGTCGCTGGGAGGACGTTGAACAACCGTGGACCTCTGATGTTTATACAGTGTTCTCTGATTGTGCCTATGGCACCTCTGCTCTTCACTGGTTCAATCTTGCATTTTCTTCCATATTGTTCACTCCAGTACGTTGCTATTTTACTGTGTAGATTTGGGACCTGGCCCTCCAGTATTTTCCATGTGTATATTATTTGGTATCTCTCTCGTCTCCTTTCTAGAGAGTACATTTGGAGAGCTTTGAGACGATCCCAATAATTTAGGTGTTTTATCTCGTCTATGCGTGCCGTATATGTTCTCTGTATTCCCTCTATTTCAGCAATCCCTCCTGCTCTGAAGGGGAAAGTGAGTACTGAGCAGTACTCGAGACGGGACAATACAAGTGACTTGAAGAGTACAACCATTGTGATGGGATCCCTGGATTTGAAAGTTCTCGTAATCCATCAGATCATTTTTCTGGCTGACGCGATATTTGCTTGGTTATGCTCCCTAAACGTTAGATCGTCGGACATCATTATTCCCCCCATTCCCATTCCCATTATTCCCATCATTATGGCCCTTACTGAAGCCAGTCCAAGTTTAATGTACAACCCCCCAAGCACTCAGGGTCTTACGTAAAACTTTGTGGATTTTCTCATTCATGTATACAGTGCCTCCTCACTCTACCGAATCTCGCTTTACTGAATTCCCGGAAAAGCCGAACAAATTGAATTCAGTATCAAATGTTCAGTGGCACATACAAATGTTCGATTAAGCAAGGATTGTTCGTCCAAGCAGTCACCGAGGCCGAGCGTCGGAGCTGGCTGTCATCAACTATGATTTGCCAAAGTGTAAACAGTTATACAGTGTTTTATTATCCTTACCCATTGTTTCTAGGGAGAAATGGTTGAAGGATGATAAAATGGTGTCGGGGGGGGGGGGGGGGATCATTTGTGAGAGAGTTGTTGTCATGGGGCAAGTGGTGTCAGTAGTTAGGGTTTATTGTTAGGGGGCAGGTGGTGTAAGTTATGTATTCTCATGAAAGGCAGGTTGTCAGTGGTTGAAGTTGTCAAGGGAAGCTGGAGTAATAGTGGTGTCAGTAGAGGCAGGTTGTCAGTGGTAGAAGTTGTCAGGGGAAGCTGGAGTAACAGTGGTGTCATGGGAAGCAGGTTGTGCATGTGGAGAGCTCTGGTCCCAGTTATCAGCTAAATGGCAACACGTGGCTTGCTCCTCCATGTTCCACCTCCAGCCCCTCCCCTCCTCCCTCCCTCCAGCACCTGACCACCAGAGGCCAGCCACTACTCACTCTCCTCTCCTCTCATCGTTGTCAGATGTCACGAGTCAATTTAATGATGTTAATTATCGTATTATCTACACTGAAAATAGTATTTTTATTAGAAAAATGTCATACTGAAGCAATAATAGTGGTGAAAATTGTGATATATGTGCAGTATTTTAAACAGTTGGAATACATTTCCTTTTCACAGAATTTTTAAGACAATTAGGGTGTAGAAAACAACAGCTGACTTGGCATTGTGTGGCCGGGTAGCAGTGTGTCGGTCCTGGAGTCATTGGGAGAGTATGGGGGGGGGGGGGTCCTTGATCCTTCCCTCCCTCCCTCCCTCTAACAGCCTATGTAATAAATTAGGTATTAATACAGTACTGTACTGTATAAAATGAATAAAACTTCAAAACAAACAATATTTTATTAATTATAACCACAAACAATATTATTTTAAACAAAACAATTTGTAAGTCCATTTAGATTAAATTTTGAGTAGGCCAATAAAACAAGCACAGGTTGTGTGAATGTTTGACCTTGGTGAGGTGGCTGGCATCATTTGTGGTGGTGTCAGGGGAGGCAGGTGGTGTCAGATGTTGTCAGGGGAGGCAGGTGGTGACAGGGAAGGCAGGTGGTGGCAGGGAAGGCAGGTGGTGGCAGGGAAGGCAGGTGGTGGCAGGGAAGGCAGGTGGTGGCAGGGAAGGCAGGTGGTGGCAGGGGAGGCAGGTGGTGGCAGGGGGAGGCAGGTGGTGGCAGGGGGAGGCAGGTGGTGTCAGGGGAGGCAGGTGGTGGCAGGGAAGGCAGGTGGTGGCAGGGGAGGCAGGTGGTGGCAGGGGAGGCAGGTGATGTCAGGGGAGGCAGGTGGTGGCAGGGGAGGCAGGTGGTGTCAGGGGGAGGCAGGTGGTGTCAGGGGGAGGCAGGTGGTGTCAGGGGAGGCAGGTGGTGGCAGGGAAGGCAGGTGGTGGCAGGGGAGGCAGGTGGTGGCAGGGGAGGTAGGTGGTGTCAGGGGAGGCAGGTGGTGGCAGAGAAGGCAGGTGGTGGCAGGGAAGGCAGGTGGTGGCAGGGAAGGCAGGTGGTGGAAGGTGATGTCAGGGGAGGCAGGTGGTGTCAGGGGAGGCAGGTGGTGTCAGGGGAGGCAGGTGGTGTCAGTGGAGGCAGGTGGTGTCAGGGGAGGCAGGTGGTGTCAGGGGAGGCAGGTGGTGTCAGGGGAGGCAGGTGGTGTCAGGGGAGGTAGGTGGTGGCAGGGGAGGCAGATGGTGGCAGGGAAGGCAGGTGGTGGCAGGGAAGACAGGTGGTGGAAGGTGATGTCAGGGGAGGCAGGTGGTGTCAGGGGAGGCAGGTGATGTCAGGGGAGGCAGGTGGTGTCAGGGGAGGCAGGTGGTGTCAGGGGAGGCAGGTGGTGGCAGGGAAGGCAGGTGCTGTCAGGGGAGGCAGGTGGTGTCAGATGTAAGGGGAGGCTGGTGGTAGCAGGTGGTGTCAGGGGAGGCAGGTGGTGTGAGATGGTGGCAGGGATGGTAGGCAGTAGCAGGGGAGGCAGGTGGTGGCAGGTGGTGTCAGAGGAGGCAGGTGATGGCAGGTGGTGTCAGGGGAGGCAGGTGGTGTCAGGGGAGGCATGTGGTGTCAGGGGAGGCATGTGGTGTCAGGGGAGGCATGTGGTGTGAGGTGGTGGCAGGGGAGGCAGGTGGTGGCAGGTGGTGTCAGGGGAGGCAGGTGATGGCAGGTGGTGGCAGGGGAGGCAGGTGATGGCAGGTGGTGTCAGGGGAGGCAGGTGGTGTGAGGTGGTGGCAGGGGAGGCAGGTGATGGCAGGTGGTGTCAGGGGAGGCAGGTGGTGTGAGGTGGTGTCAGGGGAGGCATGTGGTGTCAGGGGAGGCAGGTGGTGTGAGGTGGTGGCAGGGGAGGCAGGTGGTGGCAGGTGGTGTCAGGGGAGGCAGGTGATGGCAGGTGGTGTCAGGGGAGGCAGGTGGTGTCAGGGGAGGCAGGTGGTGTCAAGTGGTGGCAGGTGGTGTCAGGGGAGGCAGGTGATGGCAGGTAGTGTCAGAGGAGGCAGGTGATGTCAGGTAGTGTCAGAGGAGGCAGGTGATGGCAGGTAGTGTCAGAGGAGGCAGGTGGTGGCAGGTTGTGTCAGAGGAGGCAGGTGGTGGCAGGTGGTGTCAGAGGAGGCAGGTTGTGTCAGAGGAGGCAGGTGGTGTCAGAGGAGGCAGGTGGGGTCAGTGGTGAGCTCTGGTTATCAGTTATCAGCTAGTTGACAACACGTGGCTGGCGCCTCCATGCTTCCACTTCGATAAGTTCACACACACTCTGCTTTTCACCAAATTAGCTGAGAAAATGTCACCATTTCAGTTGTTTGTATCACATTGCTCTATCATATCCCATAGTCAAAATGAAGAACTCATAATAAATGATGTTGTCAGTGGTGAGGGGGGGGGGGGGGGGGGGTAAGGCATCAGGGAACAGGAGGATGTGAGTGGAGGCCTGTCAACCCATCAGTTATGGTGACTGCTGACTCCACATTACATGGCTGCCTGGATTATACTTGATGCTTTTCACAAAATTAAGAGAAAATTTTACCATTTTAGTGGCTTGTAACACATCGCAATCATATTCCTTATTCAAAATGACGAGTGCATAATAAATGGGTGTGTGTCAGTGGTGTGGGGGATGTATTAGGGGAGTTAGGAAGTTAGCTAGCCTAACCGGGACCGGGAACCGGTCGTCCGAGCGGACAGCACACTGGACTTGTGATCCTGTGGTCCCTGGGTTCGATCCCGGGCACCGGTGAGAAACAATGGGCAGAGTTTCTTTCACCATATGCCCCTGTTACCTAGCAGTAAAATAGGTACCTGGGTGTTAGTCAGCTGTCACGGGCTGCTTCCTGGGGATGGAGGCCTGGTCGAGGACCGGGCTGCGGGGTACACTAAGCCCCAAAATCATCTCACGATAACCTCAAGATAACCTATTTTTTGTAGTCAGGTTTGTTGAATGAGACGCCGCTGCTGCCTCAATACACCCTGTGGATGGTGTGAGAGGTGTGGGGGATGGTGTGAGAGGTGTGGGGGATGGTGTGAGTGGTGTGGGGGATGGTGTGAGAGGTGTGGGGGATGGTGTGAGTGGTGTGGGGGATGGTGTGAGAGGTGTGGGGGATGGTGTGAGAGGTGTGGGGGATGGTGTGAGAGGTGTGGGGGATGGTGTGAGAGGTGTGGGGGATGGTGTGAGTGGTGTGGGGGATGGTGTGAGTGGTGTGGGGGATGGTGTGAGAGGTGTGGGGATGGTGTGAGAGGTGTGGGGGATGGTGTGAGAGGTGTGGGGGATGGTGTGAGAGGTGTGGGGGATGGTGTGAGAGGTGTGGGGGATGGTGTGAGTGGTGTGGGGGATGGTGTGAGAGGTGTGGGGGATGGTGTGAGTGGTGTGGGGGATGGTGTGAGAGGTGTGGGGGATGGTGTGAGTGGTGTAGGGGATGGTGTGAGAGGTGTGGGGGATGGTGTGAGAGGTGTGGGGGATGGTGTGAGTGGTGTGGGGGATGGTGTGAGAGGTGTGGGGGATGGTGTGAGTGGTGTGGGGGATGGTGTGAGTGGTGTGGGGGATGGTGTGAGAGGTGTGGGGGATGGTGTGAGTGGTGTAGGGGATGGTGTGAGAGGTGTGGGGGATGGTGTGAGAGGTGTGGGGGATGGTGTGAGTGGTGTGGGGGATGGTGTGAGAGGTGTGGGGGATGGTGTGAGTGGTGTGGGGGATGGTGTGAGAGGTGTGGGGGATGGTGTGAGTGGTGTAGGGGATGGTGTGAGAGGTGTGGGGGATGGTGTGAGAGGTGTGGGGGATGGTGTGAGTGGTGTGGGGGATGGTGTGAGAGGTGTGGGGGATGGTGTGAGTGGTGTGGGGGATGGTGTGAGAGGTGTGGGGGATATCTTGAGGTTATCTTGAGATGATTTCGGGGCTTTAGTGTCCCCGCGGCCCGGTCCTCGACCAGGCCTCCACCCCCAGGAAGCAGCCCGTGACAGCTGACTAACACCCAGGTACCTATTTACTGCTAGGTAACAGGGGCATAGGGTGAAAGAAACTTTGCCCATTGTTTCTCGCCGGCGCCTGGGATCGAACCCAGGACCACAGGATCACAAGTCCAGTGTGCTGTCCGCTCGGCCGACCGGCTCCCTTACACCGACCCCGACCACACCGGGGATGGTGTGAGTGGTGTAGGGGATGGTGTGAGAGGTGTGGGGGATGGTGTGAGAGGTGTGGGGGATGGTGTGAGTGGTGTGGGGGATGGTGTGAGAGGTGTGGGGGATGGTGTGAGTGGTGTAGGGGATGGTGTGAGAGGTGTGGGGGATGGTGTGAGAGGTGTGGGGGATGGTGTGAGAGGTGTGGGGGATGGTGTGAGTGGTGTGGGGGATGGTGTGAGAGGTGTAGGGGATGGTGTGAGTGGTGTAGGGGATGGTGTGAGAGGTGTGGGGGATGGTGTGAGAGGTGTGGGGGATGGTGTGAGTGGTGTGGGGGATGGTGTGAGAGGTGTGGGGGATGGTGTGAGTGGTGTAGGGGATGGTGTGAGAGGTGTGGGGGATGGTGTGAGAGGTGTGGGGGATGGTGTGAGTGGTGTGGGGGATGGTGTGAGTGGTGTGGGGGATGGTGTGAGTGGTGTAGGGGATGGTGTGAGAGGTGTGGGGGATGGTGTGAGAGGTGTGGGGGATGGTGTGAGTGGTGTGGGGGATGGTGTGAGTGGTGTGGGGGATGGTGTGAGTGGTGTAGGGGATGGTGTTAGAGGTGTGGGGGATGGTGTGAGAGGTGTGGGGGATGGTGTGAGTGGTGTGGGGGATGGTGTGAGAGGTGTGGGGGATGGTGTGAGTGGTGTAGGGGATGGTGTGAGAGGTGTGGGGGATGGTGTGAGAGGTGTGGGGGATGGTGTGAGTGGTGTGGGGGATGGTGTGAGTGGTGTGGGGGATGGTGTGAGTGGTGTGGGGGATGGTGTGAGTGGTGTAGGGGATGGTGTGAGAGGTGTGGGGGATGGTGTGAGAGGTGTGGGGGATGGTGTGAGAGGTGTGGGGGATGGTGTGAGTGGTGTGGGGGATGGTGTGAGTGGTGTGGGGGATGGTGTGAGTGGTGTAGGGGATGGTGTGAGAGGTGTGGGGGATGGTGTGAGAGGTGTAGGGGATGGTGTGAGAGGTGTGGGGGATGGTGTGAGAGGTGTGGGGGATGGTGTGAGTGGTGTGGGGGATGGTGTGAGAGGTGTGGGGGATGGTGTGAGTGGTGTAGGGGATGGTGTGAGAGGTATGGGGGATGGTGTGAGAGGTGTGGGGGATGGTGTGAGAGGTGTGGGGGATGGTGTGAGAGGTGTGGGGGATGGTGTGAGAGGTGTGGGGGATGGTGTGAGAGGTGTGGGGGATGGTGTGAGAGGTGTGGGGGATGGTGTGAGAGGTGTGGGGGATGGTGTGAGAGGTGTGGGGGATGGTGTGAGAGGTGTGGGGGATGGTGTGAGTGGTGTAGGGGATGGTGTGAGAGGTGTGGGGGATGGTGTGAGAGGTGTGGGGGATGGTGTGAGAGGTGTGGGGGATGGTGTGAGAGGTGTGGGGGATGGTGTGAGAGGTGTGGGGGATGGTGTGAGAGGTGTGGGGGATGGTGTGAGAGGTGTGGGGGATGGTGTGAGTGGTGTGGGGGATGGTGTGAGAGGTGTGGGGGATGGTGTGAGAGGTGTGGGGGATGGTGAGAGAGGTGTGGGGGATGGTGTGAGAGGTGTGGGGGATGGTGTGAGAGGTGTGGGGGATGGTGTGAGTGGTGTAGGGGATGGTGCCAGTAGTGGAGGGGATGGTGTCAGTGGAGGGGGGATGGTGATTCCACCATCTCAGATTATTATCGATACCTAAAGGGCATGAAAGATATTATAATGAAGCAGCATACAATGAAGAAACAAACTAAAATTCAAAAGGTTTTGGTACGGTTTCACAGTAGGCTTACAGGACCAGCACCCAGCACTAGCAAGGACTCCTTTTGTGACTCAGATGCAATGTTTCCTAATGCAAATGTGTCCTGGCATATGTATTAAAAAAAAAAAACAGCGTTGAATGTAGTGAAACGCCATTTTCTGGGTGAGCCTCGGAGGCTCCCTGGAGCTAATCGGGTTAATGTATGTTATATTAGACCAGGACATTAGGTCTAAGGAGTTCAGACCTACCAGGGACCAGCGCCAGAACCTGGCCCCCTTCAGAGAAGTTTCAGGGAGCAATGGCCCTGGAAAAGCCCCTTCCATATTTGCCATCGACCGGGGTCAGGCACCCTGAAAGGTAGGGATAACAAAACAAACCCCACATGGTAAAAAACTACAACAAAAAAACGAACAGAGAGGTAGAAACTCCCTACAATCCCAAGGAAACAAGCAAACAAGCAAACATCACACTTTACTGCCATGCCGATCGTCCACACAGCCCTCCCCGCCCCGAGAGGGAAGAGGAGTGCGCCCCGGACCTACTGCACCAGGCTGCCTAGCATCAGTTCGGAAGCTAAGCTTCAACCAACGCGAAAAAACTGCCGACCAGTGGGAGGGAGGGTTGCCAGGGAGCCTCCGGGGCTCACCCAGAAAATGGCGTTTCATTACATTCAACGCTGGTTTTCTGTGGGAAGATCCTACAGCTCCCTGAAGCTTCATACCCAAAGAGAAGGAAAAGAAAGGGCTGACCCGAGAGGCGGCCAAACTCCGCAACGCGAAGCCGAGACAACAGGCTGCAACCTGTGACCCAAAGCAACACAAGAACGCACGGGAGCAGACACACGCACAAAGAACGGGCGGCCAGGAACCTGTGCTACCCCCAAATCCTCACGCCCGAAATGAGCCCTAACACGGCAGCGAAAGCTGCAAACGTCCGAACGGCACAGGCGCAAGGATAGACCGCAGGCTGGTAGACTTAAAAACTCTGCGGATGACCTGGGAAACCCGAGCCCTGAAACAGGGAATGAGGGGAACCGGATCAACCCAAAGCGCCTCCCCAGGTACGCAGGTAACGGCAAAGAGCCGCATCTGGACAACACATGACGCATCCCCGGCCAAACCAACCAAGCATCAATAACCCAAGGACCCCTCCAGAAAGCAGCCATCTCGACCGTTGCCAGAAGGACGGAGAAAAGGCTGCAAACTTACAAACCTACCACCAGTACCAAAAGAGCAGAAACCCCTGCACCAGGAGAGAGCCGGAAGCTCCCCAACCCGACCCGCAGAGGGAGGCCCATGCCAACAAAATATGGCCTACGAAAAACAATCTGGAACCGAAGGGGCTACCACAAACTGAGGAGAAGAAAGATAAGAGGGCATCCTGATCAAGGACCAGGACGGCTCAGGCGACGCATAAGCAGGCTGGAGAAGAAAAAACACGAGAAAGTGTACGGAACGGGGTGGATGTGACGTCCATCCTGAACGCAAGCCGGAGCGGCTCTGCCAGCGCCACACGAAATGAGGTGACAGTAAGAAGCATCAAATAACAGTCCTGAAAACCCAAGAAAGGACAAAACAACCTGATGCGAAAGAGAAGACAACCTACAAAGAACAAAAAAATGGCAAATAGAAACACCAGGAACGTCATACTGTCGCCGAGATAAAACTCGCAGGTGGGACACCATCAACGAAGCCACCTGTTCACCATAGAGATGGTGATACACCCGCATCAAATACCAGACGCGAGGAGCCGAGGAGAAAGCCGAACTAGTCACGGATAGGACCGGTCCGACCTGCTGAAAGAGGCAGAGCCGCGGGAAAACGCCCCGGGTTCGGACACCTATCAAGCAGTGTTTGAAAATAAAGCTAGGCCAGCCACCAAGGAACCACAATGACTACTCTCCTTGGGAATGGAACCCAACCAAGCCAGAACCCAAAGCAACAACTGGACCAGGAGAAGAGGAACAGGTCCCCCCACCTCGACCAGTCCTGCCGATAGACATCCACTGTGAACGCCTCGCAAGCGGGTAAGGGCGCCACATAGAATGGGAGACGCCAAAACCACGCCGATGCAAAGATATCCATGGCCAGGAGTCCATACATCCGGCAGAGCCAATGAAACGAGTCGGCGGTGACCGGCAAATCCGCGAACAGAGAAATGAACCAAGACAGGCTGTTCGCCAGGACGCAGGACACACCCCGGACATGAAGCACACGGCTAGCCAAACCCCAAGAGTCCAGCAAACGAGCCACTCAAAGGGACCAACCCTAAAGGTCAAGGACTTAAGAGAAACCCTGCGGTTCCGGCAATGGACCACCGGAGAACAGTCCAAATGGAGCTGGATGGTAAAGCACCGAGTGACCTGAACCCTCCGAAGCACAAACCAGACAGCCATGAACTCCCGAACCGTGCTGTGAGCCCAACAGACGGACAGACCCCACCATCCCCGGCCGACCTGGTGAGTACTGGTCACAAAGCCCCATCCCAGAGATGACCCGTCCATGAACACATCGAGCGAAGGCTCGGGGAGGTGCTAAGGCACGAAACCCCGAAAACCCCAAAGACGAAGCTGGTAACGCAGCATCAACACAAGATCCCCGTAGGATGAACCCAACGATTGCAAGAGAGGCGGAAGAGGAGTCCCCGAAGAACCAAACAGACATGGAAGCCAAACCCGACCCTGCGGGCAGACCAGCACGTCGAAGTTCAGACTCTCGCACAACCGCTTGAGCAACCCCCCTCATAAACAGTTGAAGGCGGGACCACAACCGCAGCAACGCTTCTAGAGGTTAAGACAAGAAGCGCCCCAAGAGCCCTAAACAAGACCCAGCCAGGTCCGAACCCGGAATGGAAACAGATGGAACGACCTCCAGATTACCAGGAAACTGAACCCGGCGATCTGGAAAGAACCACATCCCTGGCGAGCAGACAAGCGAACCAACTGGGAGCCCACATTAGCCAGTCGTCGAGGTAGGCCAAACACCAAATGCTGAGCAAACGCTGACAGGGCACCAAGATCTGGTAAAGATGCGTAAATACACCAAGTGCCAATTACAAACTAGGGAAGGCAACAAAAGCGGCAAGTCTGAAGCCTCACCATCAACTGTGCCAGTCTCGGAACCCTGAAGAGGAACGCACCAGGAAGTGACCCGGAGGTCCAGGGCCACCATCCAGGCACCCGACCCAAACAGAAGCTGGACCAGAGACAACAGCCCTCCGAAGATGGCACAGAAACCAGGACGCAGACTAAACAAGTCGAGAGGAACCGCAGATCCGCAAGACCTGTGTCTGCATAGAGCAGAAGGGAACCCCGGAAGGATGGGGCGGATCGACCACGTTCAAATGCACCCACCAAGATGACATGATGAAGCACAGGGAAAGAAGCCCACCCTGCCAGCCATGAACCCCCAAAGGAGGAGAAGCCGTCCGGCACTACCAGAGGCCGGAAGACACCAAAAAACGCCCATTAACTGGGGAACCAAGCGAGAGCCAACAGGGCAAGCCGTTTGCCCAGCGCCCCGTCAACAGCGAAGGGAACGGAGCCCATTCCGAAAGAAAGTGTATATCTATATATGAATACACACACATAGGTATGTACATGCGCATACACACATGTGTACACACAAGTGTACACATGTACATGTATATATGTGTACACACATACACATATGTGTGTATGACAACACGTGTGACACCACGAGCGTAACTCTCATCCTGTAACTACACTTAGGTAATTACACACACACACACTTATGGGGCCTCGTAGCCTGGTGGATAGCGCGCAGGAATCGTAATTCTGTGGCGCGGGTTCGATTCCCGCACAAGGCAGAAACAAATGGGCAAAGTTTCTTTCACCCTGAATGCCCCTGTTACCTAGCAGTAAATAGGTACCTGGGAGTTAGTCAGCTGTCACGGGCTGCTTCCTGGGGTGTGTGTGTGGTGTGAAAAAAAAAAAAAAAAAATAGTGTAGTTAGTAAACAGTTGATTGACAGTTGAGAGGCGGGCCGAAAGAGCAAAGCTCAACCCCCGCAAACACAACTAGGTGAAAACACTACGAGGGCCTCGTAGCCTGGTGAAAACACTACGGGGGCCTCGTAGCCTGGTGGATAGTGCGCAGGACTCGTAATTCTGTGGCGCGGGTTCGATTCCCGCACGAGGCAGAAACAAATAGGCAAAGTTTCTTTCACCCTGAATGCCCCTGTTACCTAGCAATAAATAGGTACCTGGGAGTTAGTCAGCTGTCACGGGCTGCTTCCTGGTGTGTGTGTGTATGTGTGTGGTGTGGGGAAAAAAAAAGTAGTTAGTAAACAGTTGATTGACAGTTGAGAGGCGGGCCGAAAGAGCAAAGCTCAACCCCCGCAAACACAACTAGGTGAATACACATGAAAAGAAAAGAAAATAATATAAAGAAAAGAAAAATACAAGCCGCTGACCAGTGGGCAGAGAGCACCACGCCGGCCAGGCGAAGAAGGCACAAAGAAAGCACAAAACTGCATCAAAAGGCCCACCTCAACAACAAAACCCAAGGCCCCGGCACGACCACAACACGTGCCAAGACCCAAAGAGATCAGCCTGCAAGCCAGGAAGACCCCAGAACCCCAGAAGGCAGAACTGAGTCACACATGAGGAAACAAAGTCCCTGAACCCACAAAGGGGGCCCAAGCGGAAGAAACCTCCGGAACGAAACCAAAGAACCTAAAGGAACCCAGAATCGATCCGGGGGGGGGGGGGGGGGGGCAAACTACCACATTTGCTGGTGGAAATACACCACAGAAAGGCCAAGCACAACCCCAAGACAGAACCCCCAGGGAAATGGCCAAAACAGACCGAAAACCGAGGGACAAGGTGTGGGAGCAAGCATAGACAGGGACAATGAGCCCAAACCTTAAGGCCCAGACCCAAAACAGACAGAAAATGGAAAAACTGGTGTAAAAACTAACACCCAAGTGTTCACAGAGGAACAGAAGACGGACAGAAAACACCAGAAAAGCAAAGAAACGGCAACTGGAGAATAAAACCCCTGAAAGAGGTGAAAAACTCACCCAAGATGCTAGCTTGCACACCCAGGCGCATGTAAACAAACCGCAGCGCCGCCCTGGTGGCCACGCCGGGAAATGGCAGAAGTAAATGGCCACCAGAAACAGGGGGGCCGTGACCGACGCAATAGATACTAAAACATGCCAGCAATTGTGGGAAGCAAGCAGATAACCCAGGCAGGGGCAAACAGCCCCAGAACTACTAGCAGGCATCCCCCACAGCCCCGGAAACCTGCAACAGAGGCCCAGGGGCACAGCCGTCCTCCACACCCTCTGCCCTTGAAGAAAAGGAAGTGTCCAGGGGAAAGGCAGCAAGAAAGGGCCACTGGTAAGACCCAGAAGCCTTGGCAGGAGAAACAGGCTCGAAAACCTCCATCCCCAACCCGAACGGGGCAGCCCCCGAAACCGCCCGAGTCTCGACCCCAACTAAACCCCACCCCGACCCTGAAACCCGCAGATGGTCAGGAGCCGGGAACAGGGAAGGAAAAGGGCGTACAGCACCTAACCAAAACGGGGCGGCCCCGGGGCATCTGAGTGGGAAACCAACCTAGCGAGTTGCAGCAACCTAAACCAAGCTTGCAACGTGGATACTGCATGTACTCTGAACAGTAATAACATCAGGAGAGTACTAGAGAACAAGCAGAGAACAACTCGCAAGACTCCGGGTCAAGGTGTAAGTGAGACCTAACAGGCAGCATGGAGGTAAAAGTGGCGACTATCTCCCGGAGACAAGGGCACAGCAACCAACGAACCCGCACAAGATGGGTTAGAACCCGGAAGACACATTCAATGGTCCACCGAGCCCCAACAGGGTTTTCCAGGGCCGGTATGGTAACAACTACGGGAAGCCCGGGCAAGGAGTTGCTAACCGGTTAAAACCCAAAACTAACAAGGGGTAGAGGACAACACTGAAAACCCTGTAACGTGTACAATCACGGGGGCCTAGCAGAGAGCCACCAAACACTACCAGTGGAACTATAGCCACACTAGGTAGGCCCCCACAAGGCAAATAAAAATAAAAAAAGAAAAACCCCGCAAAGATACACTGTCCCCAGAGGCAACAGGAACTGGTCGCCGCTTAGGTGGCAGGTCGCGCAACACCTTGACGCTCTAATCAGCACAATACCAATCCCTACCCAAGGCCAAACAAGGGCCCCAAGCCCCAGCTGGCCCCAAGGGGTGAGGCAAATGCTGGGCAGCAAGAACCTCTACGGGAATGGTTCCCGAATGCCCCAAGGAAGATAACCCTGTCACATAGGGGCATACTCACAGGGCGCTTAGGGAAGGAAGCCCCTAAGTGCATGCAGCCCCAGTACTGATGAGGAACACCTGGCTACCACACAACACAACACACGGCAGTGAACGCCACGAAAGGCAAACACCGACTAGGAAACTGAGGCCAGAGAAGCATCTGTCGCGGTTGACATTAGCTTACGAACTGATGCTAGGCAGCCGGCACGGTTAGGTCCGGGGGGCCCCCTCCCCCTCTTGGGGCGAGGAGGGCTGCGCGGACAATTGGCGCAGCAGTAAAGTGTGATGTTTCCTTGTTTGTTTGGGATTGTAGGGCATTTCTACCTCTCTGTTCAGTTTTCTGTTTTAGTTTTTTACCATGTGGTGTTTGTTTTGTTATGCCTACCTTTCTGAGTGCATAACCCCGGTCGATGGCAGATATGGAAAACCCCAACCACAAGGGGGTTTTCCAGGGCCGTTGCTCCCTGAAACCTCTATGAAGGGGCCAGGTTCTGGCACTGGCCCCTGGTAGGTCTGAACTCCTTAGCTAATGTCCCAGTCTAATATAACATACATTAGCTCGATAAGCTCCAGGGAGCCGTAGGGGCTGCCCACAGAAGAAGAAGAGAGAGAAAAAAAAAAAAAAAAAAAAAAAAAAAATTGAAGACGGTTGTTGGGGCTGGACGGATGGAACGAATTCTGCACTGGAACGAATTGGCTTCGCCCCATATAGTTTGTTCAAGTGAAGACACACTGTATAACGTTAGTGTGATTTTCGGTGTGTATCTGAAATTGCAGCGTACGGTGTTGAATTACTTAACCCTCCACCCAAGTGCTTGGGGGTCTTATGTAAAAATTGGACTGGCTTCAGAAGAGGCCTCCAGACATCCTGTAATTTCATTAGAAATCCTGTTGTAAGGTTTTTACTAAGTCATTGATTGTACAGTGGTAGAGTTTGCAGCTGGAAATGCCTTGGTTGCAGGTTTGTGTCACCTCACAGCCCCAGTGGATTTTCTCAATAATAATAATAATAATAATAATAATAATAATAATAATAATAATAATGATAATAATAACAATAACAATAATAATAATAATAATGTTGAGAAAATCAGTAGGAGCCATGAGGAGGATTGGAAGCTATGCTCTGGGCACTCCCAAGCAATGCCTTAGACCACTACACCAGACCCAACAGTGTACCCAGAGCATAGGTTTGAATCCTCCTCACGGCTCCTACTGATTTTCCCATTGTACATCTTGTTAATGTGATTTCCTTGTGTATGTGACTAATAATGATAATAATGATAATAATAATAATAATAATAATAATAATAATAATAATAATAATAATAATAATAAATCCTCTTTATTCACAAGAATGTGTGCATACAAAGAACATACGAGTAATGTACAATTGTAGGGACAGGAGTTCTATATACTAATGAAGCCACTATTATGTAATGCATTTCGGGCAAAACATAAAATAGACAAAAAAATTTAACTACAGTATTGTCTTCCAGTTAGTTAATTCGTATTTCATAGATAGATGATCCTATGCTTATAGTAAGGATGATTTTTTATACGAGTAAAATGCTCATGTACTTACAACAATATTTCAGAAAGCAGTGACATGAAAACTATTTTTGAATATGTATCAAAAATAAATTTGAGTACATAGCGCTTAAGAAATGTATGCTAGAGCTGAGGTAATTGATGTTATGTAGTATTATTAAATCAGACTTTACTATGACAACTCACCATTCAGAGAAAATATTTGAATACGCTAATGAATTTTCAGCCTTTGGCGAGACAAAATACATTGGTATCAGCGACAGTCCAATGTTATCGAGGTGATTTGACAGGCATTCAAAAAGGTCGTACACGACTCCACTTGGATAGCACGGGACAAGAGCATTGCCACCATTTCGAACAGTTTGAGCTGAAAGGAAATAAGATGTAAGAGGACATGAACAAGACTATATTGTTTTCATATTTGCATCTCTTTGTCTTCCAGTGAAAACAGTGGAATTTTGTTAATCTTAAAAGGTTCTACAAAACAACTACTGTATTAGCTCACTAATCCGGACTATATGGGTAGGACCCCCAGCCGGATTAGCAAGTTTTCCAGATTAACATACGTTTTCACTGGGAAGTCCAAAAGAGACCATTTCCAATATTTTTATGCCACAAACAAAATAATTTGAATTGTTAAACCTTTTTTTCCCCCACACACTATAATTAGTGTATGGAAATGGGTGGGTGGTTAGCTGCTTGGTTGGTAGGTGGGCAGGGCAAGTGGGTGGGCAGACAGGTGGGTGAGTGGGCAGGCAGGTCAGGTGGGTCTGACACCCACCCCTGACACCCACTCCTGACCCCCCACCCACCCCTGACACCCACTCCTGAACCCCACCCACCCCTTACATCCACCCACACTCCAGCCTCCCTGCTTGCCTGAAGCCCCCCTAGCTTGTCTGCTGGATGCCTGACTCCCTCCTCTCCTGGTGATGGTGCACAATTAGTGTTAGGCCGGGCATTTCACTTGTTTCTCTCTTAGTGGTAAAGGTTCACATGTTATATTCTGAGGCAAGTCGACCCTTGGTTTTGGAGAGATTTTTAGGCTTCAAATTCTCTATCAGTATACAGTACGCTGATCTGGCCAAATATCCACTAGTCCGGCTTCAATGGACATTTTGGCCGGATAGGGTGATAACTTTACCGGCCACAATTTTTACCGGATTAGGGCATTTTCTGGATGGGTGGATCCTAGATTAGTGAGCTTCTACAGCACTGTAATACCAAAATTATTTACAGTAAACATTCAGTAAAATATATTTATAAAACATTTGACAATGAAACAATTTATATATAAATTGATCTTATCTAACAAACATAACAAATACAAGGATGCCAAACAGCAACAAATTATCAGCCGCAAATGTGGACACTAAGCGGAAGAAAAGCAATGAAACTCGGAATTTGCATTTTGTCATTTTTCAACTTTATTTATAATACTGAACAGCACAACCTTGATAGAATGAACTAATTGTCATGGGATAAACTTTGAACTTTCACGGGTTTATGTTTTATCAAAGTTTTTGCTGTACTGTATCTCTATTAATTGGAATTCATATAGCAGAGACACATTCAAACACCCAAATAATATATAACCAATGAATTTTAAATACTGGTATTGTTAGGTAAAAGAATAATAAATTGTGTTATATTTTCCTTCTGTTTTCTAAAAGTCAGCTTTGTTCTGATAATCCATTGCAAGCAGAATATTGGTAGACACTAACCGTGTTCACTTTTCTCAAGCATTTTAGCCCTTTCCTGTATGGTATGATGTTTTCACATTCCCTACCAGGATTAGCCTTACCAATTCAGCTGTGTAGAGATCTTTTCTGGCTTCAGATAATAAAATATCCAGAGAAAAATGGGATTAATGAGGCAACGCATCGCTTACAGAGGGAAAGATTACATACTGAACTTGAAAAATGGTCAGTCAATAATACTTGGCCAGTACACCATGAGAACAATTCACAAAACAGTTGGTATTGCACAGTTTGTAATAAGAATACAACTACTGTACCCGGTACAGTAGTTGAAAACTAATATAAATATGATATTTTTTGTTAATAGTGATGGCTTGAATGTAATGAAACTGCCTTTTCTGGTGGGGTCCTCAGTAAGACACCTAAGCTAAGCACTGGTTCAGTCAAGCTTTAGGGTGATGCACCAGGGCTATGAGACCCACCTTTTTTTTCCAGAAGCCAGGACCAGTCTGGCTTTCTTTCCAAGGTAAGTGAAGCTTGGAGAACAGAGATCAACCCACAAGTGAGTAAAAAACCAGTGTTGAATATAATGAAATGCCATTTTCTGGGCGAGTCCCGTAGGCTCCCCAGAGCTATCCAGGCTGATATGTACTGTATATCCCTAAACTTTGGCATCAGTCAAGAGTGGGTTGAGTTCTAGGCCTACTGAGGACCATGACCAGAAGCTGGCCCCCCCTCAGAGAGGCGCGAGGAGCCAAGGCCTATTGAAATGCACATGGGATTTCGGAGCATTCAATATCTGCCATCGACTGGGACAGGGACCCAGAGGGTAAGTGCCTCAAAACAAACCCTATTCTTGTTAAAAGTACTAAAACAAACTAGTGGACAGAACTCCCCAAACGAAAACGAGCAAACGAGCATGACCCCCGCGCCAGCAATCCACACCTCAGTTCTGAGGCTGGACATCAAAACACGCGAAAAAAACCCCAACCGGAGGGAGGGAGGGTTGCTGGGACTCATCCAGAAAATGGCGTTTTATTACTTCAACACTGGTTTTCTGGGGAAAGCCCCGTTGGCTCCCTGGAGCTACCTACCAAAAGACAAAAACCATAGGGACTTATACGGTAGGCGGTTGCTGCTCACACCTCAACTAGAAGTCGAGACATCTGGTTGCAACCGCCGACCCAAAGCAACATAGGCCCGACGAGGCCCGGAAATGTTCACCAAGTAACACGCAGCCAAGACCCTGTTCAACCTCCAAAAACCCTGTGCCCAAATGTCAACCTAAGACATATTACCAAAAACAGCAGCAAGGGCAGCAAACTTACGAATGTCATGGGCACGGGGATAGACTGCAGGCTGGCTAGAATGAATATACCTGCGGACAACCTGGAAGACCTGTACCCTGGAACAGGGAAGAAGGGAAACCAGATCAACCCAAAGCGCATCCCCAGCCATAGAGCCCGTGGCACACAAATAACGGTGAAGAGCCGCAACCTGACAACACATGATGCACAGAACCAAAGGAGCAGAAACCCCTCCACCGGAGGAGAGCATGAAGCTCCCCGACCCGACCCCTAGAGGCCAAGGCCGACAGGAAAAAGAGCCATAGAGAAACAATCCTGAACTGAAGGGGCCACTACAAAGCAAGGAGAAGAGAGATAAGAAAGCACTTTGTCAAGCGACCAGGACAGCTCAAGCGGCGCATAAGCAGGCCTGAGGTGAAACAACACACGAGACAGCTTGCAAAATGGTGCAGAAGTAACATCAATACCAAAAGCAAGCTGCAGCAGCTCCGCCAGCACTGCACGATAGGAGGCGACAGTATTCTGCATAAGGCGATGATCCTGGAAACCAAGAAAGGACAAAACAACCTTAACCGACAGTGAAGTATACCTATGGAGTGAAAGAAAGAAACGGAAGGACCGCCAAGAGACTTCATACTGCCGCCTAGACGAAGCTCGCAGGTGGGACACCAACAAAGAAGCCACCTGATCATCATAGAGATGATAAACCTGAGTAAAAAATACCATACGCAAAGACTCGAGGAGAAGATCGAACCACCCAAGTGATGTAACAGTCAGATCTGCTGGAAGAGGCGGAGTCGCGGGAAAACCTCCAGGTTCGGACACTGCAAGCAGCGCCTGAAACCAAGTCTGGGTCGGCCACCATGGGGCCAAGAGGACTACTTTCCCCCTGATAAGTCTCCAAGCGAGTCAGGATCTGGAGCAACAGTTGAACCAGAGGAAAGAGGTACAGGAATCTCCACCTCGACCAGTCCTGCCGAAAGGCATCAACCCTGGCGGCTTCGCAGTCGGGAAAGGGCACCACATATACTGGAAGGCACCGCGACCACGCCGACGAGAAGATGTCCACCTCCAGGCGCCCGAATGTCTGGCAGAGCCAATGGAAGGAGTGGGCATCGACCGTCTATTCTGTGGACAGGGGAACGAAACGAGACAGGCCGTCCGCCAAGACGTTGAACACCTCCCGAACGTGAACTGCCAGGAGAGCCAAACCCCGAGAATTCAGCAGACGAGTCACCCGAAAAGACCAGCGCCAAAGAGCTAATGAATGCATTGAACCTCCATGGTTCAGACAATGAACCACCGGGGAGCAGTCCGAATGGAGCCGGATCGTCGAACCGCTGGCGACCTAAGTCCTAAGAAGAGAAAACCACACCGCTGAGAACTCCCGCACTGTGCTGTGTGCCCGATGGAAGGATGGACCCCACCTCCCCTGGCCAGCCTGGTGAGCACTGGTCACAAAGCCCCAGCCGAGAGATGACGTATATATGAACACATCGAGCGAGGGCTCGGGTAGGCGCCAAGGCACTGAACCCTGAAAAACCCAAAGAGGAAGCCGGTGATGCAACAACCGGCACAAAGCCCCTGGGGGTGAACCCAGCAAGAGAGGCGGAAGGGACATCCCCGAAGGAACCAGAACAGGCGACGCAACCAAACCTGACCCAGCGGGCAGACCGACATCGCAAAGTTCAGGCTCCCGCACAGACCCTCGAGCAACTGCCGGGAGACTTAGGAGCCCTCCAGAAAAGGGCAAAGGTGGGACCGCAGGCAAAGCAGAGAATCTATAGGGAGAGACAAGGAAGCGGTCTGAGAGTCCCAAGCAAGACCCAGTCAAGTCCGAACCTGGGAGGGGACCAGATGGGACTTCCTCCAGTTCACCAAGAACCCGAACCTGGCGAGCTGGGAAAGAACCAAATTCCTGGTTAGCAGACCTGCGGACTGGCTGGGAGCTCATACCAACCAGTCGTCTAGGTAGGCCAGCACCCAAGCACCTATAAGATGCAGACGGGCCACCACGACTCATTTAAGGTGTGTGAAAACGCGAGGTGCCAGGTTCAACCCGAACGGAAAACAACAAAAGCGGTAACTCTGATGCCCCACAACAAAACCGAGCCAGTCCCTGAACCCCGAATGAATCAGGGCATGCCAATACGTGTCCTGGAGGTCCAGGGACACCATCCAAGCACCCTGCTCCAACAGAAGCCAGACCTGGGACAGCGAAGTCATCCAAAAAGAGGGGCAATGAACCCAGGGGTTCAGACGGGACAAGTTCAGAATGAACCACAGGTCCGCACAGTCCTGTTTCGGGACTGGAAACAGGCGGAAGACCCACCTGAGGGACGCCGTCATTTCAGCCACGTCCAAGTGTACCCACTCCAAGACGACTTGACAGAGTGCAGGGGAAGAAGCCTGCCCTGTCAGCCCCGAGCCACCCGAAGGAGGAGGAGCCACCAAAGCCACCTCAGACCGTTGGAAACGACCCGATAAGCCCACAAATCGTGAGACCAAGCGTGAGCGAACAGAACAAGCCGCCCCCCCCCCCCCCCATTGCCCCGTCGATGGGATGAACCACGAAAGGGCTGGCGTCCCTTACAAGAACACGAGTCTCGCACAGGTCGAACACCACGCTGACCAGATGAAGACGGCTCCGAAACTGGCACCAGTGGCCTACCCTGACGAGCAGAACCCCAACCCCTGGCACGACCCCTCTGGGAAGCCCAGAGAACCAACAAATCAGACATGGGATGACAGCTAGCCAAAGCCATTTGCAAATACTGTGCGACAGCAGAATCCGAGAACAGCAAGGGGCATAATGGCGAAGACATCCTAAGAGTCAGGCAGATTTCAGGGAGGAAGCCAGCACCTCGTGTCGACACGCAAGTCGGGAGGCATTAAACAGCGACACCTCATCCCGCAGGATCGGCGCAAGCAGCTTCAACAAGGCAGACGACGTGCGAGCCGCCGAGCCCAAGGCATTGTACCCAGGAACGGCCCCAAGTGCCTCCACATCCTCCCCGAGCCAGTCCGAAGACAGCTCCAAGAGGGAAAAGAAGCACAATGCCGAAGCAAAGAGGCCACGAGTGCGTAAATCCTCAGCAACCTGCACAGCCGAAAGGGAAGGAACCTGCACATGGAGCTGCACAACGACAACATTCCGAGGAAGGGCAGGGGTAAACAAGCACTCATTGAGGTGCTCAAACTCACCCCCCAGGAAAACCCGGACACTCGTCAACGCCTCACGCCACTCTAGCGTGTGGGAACGACAGAAGGTATGCCACACCTCCAAAGCAAAAACAGGACAATCTGCCAGCCAGGACGACTCTGGAACCTCATAACGGATCCAGTAAGGAAAAGAATACCCAAACTTGAATGAAGAGGGATCCATAATAAAGGCATAATTCGGGTCGTACAGGAGGTAAGCCGCAAAGGCCTCTCGCACCGCAGTAGTTTGGATGCGTGAAGCCGAAAACCTCCTGAAAGACGGGACTGAAGCACCCAAGGGACACAGAATCGAACCCGGGGAGGGGCAGACACCAAATTCAATGTGTATGCAGAGGGGGGAAAGAAAACCCCACTCCTTGTAACAGTAAGCCCTGCTCAGAGGGCAGAAAACCCCAAGTGGGGTCCAGTGGGGTCCAAGGCCCCCAAGTCAACCCCTCCCCTGGTCAGGATCCTTCACATCAGGACCCAGGGCCGAGTCATCTCCTAAAGCCCGGGCCTCAAAAGAAAAGGTCGGCGCAGCCGTAAAAGCCGGATGGAAGGGGGCCCACTGGTCAGACCCAGAGACTTCGGCAGGGAGTACCAACTCGAATGCCTCCGTTGCCACACCAGAAGAGGCCTCTCCCGAGGCTGTCCGAGTCTCAGAACCATCTAAACCCTGCCCCGACTCCGAAACCCTCAGACGTTTCAGGGCCGGAAGCAGGGAAGGGGGGGGATGGACCAGATCGAACCACAGCAGGAAAAGGACAAGGGGGCACGGATGGAACCAAGGCCGAAGCGACCATCACCCCCAAGTCCAGGTCCCTATAAGCAAAGCAGGGCCGCCTTGGGGCAACAGGGTGAGCAACCAGCCTAGCGCGTTGCAGCAACCTAAACCAAGAATGCAACGTGCGAGCTGCATGCACCCGAACAAGGTCATCAGTAGATTGGGTACCTGCTTGATGGGGTTCTGGGAGTTCTTCTACATCCCAAGCCCGGCCCGAGGCCAGGCTCGACTTTTGAGTTTGGTCCACTAGGCTGTTGCTTGGAGCGGCCCGCAGGGCCACATACCCACCGCAGCCCGGCTGATCCGGAACTTCTCTTAGAAAACAGTCCAGTTTTCTCTTGAAGATGTCCACGGTTGTTCCGGCAATATTTCTTATAGTCGCTGGGAGGACGTTGAACAACCGCGGACCTCTGATGTTCATACAGTGCTCTCTGATTGTGCCTATGGCACCTCTGCTCTTCACTGGTTCAATCTTGCATTTTCTTCCATATCGTTCACTCCAGTACGTTGTTATTTTACTGTGTAGATTTGGGACCTGGCCCTCCAGTATTTTCCATGTGTATATTATTTGGTATCTCTCTCGTCTCCTTTCTAGAGAGTACATTTGGAGAGCTCTGAGACGATCCCAATAATTTAGGTGTTTTATCTCGTCTATGCGGGCCGTATATGTTCTCTGTATTCCCTCTATTTCAGCAATCTTTCCTGCTCTGAAGGGGGAAGTGAGTACTGAGCAGTACTCGAAACGGGACAACACAAGTGACTTGAAGAGTACAACCATTGTGATGGGATCCCTGGATTTGAAAGCTCTCGTAATCCATCCGATCAATTTTCTGGCTGACGCGATATTTGCTTGGTTATGCTCCTTAAACGTTAGATCGTCAGACATCATTATTCCCAAATTCTTGACATGCTGTTTTTCTACTATGGGAAAATTCGATTGTGTTTTGTACCCTGTATTATGTTTCAGATCCTCATTTTTGCCGTACCTGACTACCTGAAATTTATCACTGTTAAACATCATGTTATTTTCTGCTGCCCAATCGAAAACTTTGTTGACATCTGCTTGTAGTTTTTCAATGTCTTCAGCAGAGGTAATTTTCATGCTGATTTTTATGTCATCTGCAAAGGACAACACGAAGCTGTGATGTGTATTTTCGTCTATATCAGATATGAGAATAAGGAACAGTAGCGGTGCAAGGACTGTACCTTGAGGTACAGAGCTTTTAACATCGCTTGGACTTGATTTCATCTGATTGACTGTTACTCTGTGTTCTGTTCGACAGGAAATTGAGTATCCAGCATCCTACTTTTCCAGTTATTCCCAATGACCTCATTTTGTGAGCTATCACCCCATGGTCACATTTGTCGAATGCCTTTGCAAAGTCTGTGTATACAACATCTGCATTTTGCTTTTCTTCTAGGGCTTCTGTGATTTTGTCATAGTGGTTGAGTAACTGTGACAGACAGGATCTTCCCGCTCTAAATCCATGTTGTCCTGGATTGTGCAATTCATTGTTTTCCATAAAACTAGAAATTTGATTCCTAATCACTCTTTCAAACACTTTTATTATGTGTGATATTAGTGCAATTGGCCTATAATTTTTTGCCAAGGTTTTACTCCCCCCCCTCCTTGTGCAATGGAGCTATATCTGTAGATTTAAGTGCTGCTGGTATCTCCCCTGTATCCAAGCTCTTTCTCCATATTACGCTGAGTGCTCTCGCTACTGGTACTTTACATTTCTTTATGAATATTGAATTCCATGAGTCAGGCCCAGGAGCTGAGTGCATAGGCATATTGTCAATTTCTCTTTCAAAGTCTTCCGAGTTTGTGGTAATATCCGTTATATTATCTGCAGCTTGAATGTCATTCATAAAGAAGCTGTCTGGGTCATCAACTTTCATATTGTTTATTGGTGTGCTAAACATAGCCTCATACTGGCTTCTTAGAATTTCACTAATCTCTTTGTTGTCTTCTGTGTACGTACCTTCATTTGTAATTAACGATCCAATACTGGTCGAGGTTTTTTATTTCAATTTTGCATATGTGAAAAAATATTTAGGATTTTTCCGTATCTCTTGTATAGCTCTCTGTTCCAATTCCATTTCCTCAGGCTCATAGTGATCACTTCAACGTTTGTTCTATTTCTTCGATCTCCCTGCTTAGGCTTATTTTCCTTGCTTGTGATAGTTGTGTCTGCCGAAGCATTTCCGTTATTTTTTTAATCTCCTGTACAGTCGTCTGCATTCTCTTTCTAGAGTGGTCCTCTTTCTGCCCCTCTTCACAGGCACGTGCTTCAAGCAGACCTTGTAAGCTTCAGCTGTCAGTTGAGCTATTCCCTGTAATTACCTAATTGTAGTTACAGGATGAGAGCTACGCTCGTGGTGTCCCGTCTTCCCAGCACTCTTTGTCATATAACGCTTTGAAACTACCGACGGTCTTGGCCTCCACTACCTTCTCACTTAACTTGTTCCAACCATCTACCACTATTTGCGAAGGTGAATTTTCTTATATTTCTTCGGCATCTGTGTTTAGCTAGTTTAAATCTATGACCTCTTGTTCTTGAAGTTCCAGGTCTCAGGAAATCTTCCCTGTCAATTTTATCAATTCCTGTTACTATTTTGTACGTAGTGATCATATCTCTTTTTATTCTGTCTTCTAGTTTTGGCATATTTAATGCTTCTAACCTCTCCTCGTAGCTCTTGCCCTTCAGTTCTGGGAGTCACTTAGTAGCATGTCTTTGAACCTTTTCCAGTTTGTTGATGTGCTTCTTAAGATATGGGCACCAGACAACAGCTGCATATTCTAGCTTTGGCCAAACAAAAGTCATGAACAATTTCTTTAGTATATCACCATCCATGTATTTAAATACAATTTTGAAGTTAGAAAGCATAGCATAGGCTCCTTGCACAATATTCTTTATGTGGTCCTCAGGTGATAGTTTTCTATCTAGAACCACCCCTAGATCTCTTTCTTTATCAGAATTCTTTAAAGATTTCTCACATAATATATAGGTTGTGTGGGGTCTATGTTCTCCTATTCCACATTCCATAACATGACATTTATTAACATTAAATTCCATTTGCCAAGTGGTGCTCCATATACTTATTTTGTCCAGGTCTTCTTGAAGGGCATGACAATCATCTAAATTTCTTATCCGTCCTATTATCTTAGCATCATCAGCAAACATGTTCATATAATTCTGTATATCAACTGGTAGATCATTTATGTAGACAATAAACATCACTGGTGCAAGAACTGAACCCTGTGGTACTCCACTTGTGACATTTCTCCATTCTGATACATTGCCTCTGATTTCTTCTATCAGTCAGAAAATTTTTCATCCATGTTAGAAGCTTACCTGTCACCCTTCCAATATTTTCCAGTTTCCAGAACAACCTCTTATGTGGAACTCTGTCGAAAGCCTTTTTTAGGTCCAGATAGATGCAGTCAACCCAACCATCTCTTTCCTGTAATATCTCTGTGGCTTGATCATAGAAACTGAGTAAATTCGATACACAGGATCTTCCAGATCGAAAACCATACTGTCTGTCTGATATTATATCATTTCTCTCCAGGTGTTCTACCCATTTAATTTTGATTAGTTTTTCCAATACTTTCACTATTACACTTGTCAATGATGCAGGTCTATAATTGAGGGGGTCTTCCCTGCTGCCACTTTTGTAGATTGGAACTATGTTAGCCTGTTTCCACACGTCTGCTACGATTCCTGTACACAGGGATGCCTGAAAGATCAGGTGAAGTGGAATGCTGAGCTCAGATGCACATTCTCTCAGAACCCATGGTGAAACGCCATCAGGGCCAGCTGCTTTGTTCTTACTGAGCTCCTTTAGCATATTTTCCACTTCATCTCTAGACACCTCTATCCGCTCTTACGTTGTTCTCTGGAATTCTTATTGTGTCTGGTTCTCGGAAGATTTCATTTTGTACAAACACACTTTGGAACTTTTCATTTAATGTTTCACACATTTCCTTTTCATTTTCCGTGAATCTGTTTCCCATTTTCAACCTCTGGATATTATCGTTTACCTGCAATTTGTTTATGAATTTGTAGAATAGGCCCGGTTCTGTTTTACATTTATCCGCTATCCCTTTTTCAAAATTCCTTTCTGACTCTCTCCTTACTGCCGTATAGTTGTTTCTCGCATCTTTGTATCGCTGGTATGTTTGGGGGTTTGGCCTCTTCCTATACTGATTCTATTTTTGTGTCTTTTGGTCTCTGGCCCTCTCACATTGTGTGTCCTGGCTGTGTATTTCACTCCAACTGTGAGCTAGGGTTCCCTTCCTTGGTAGCCAGCTTGCATTTTCCTGCCCACCAGAGAGACCACCTCTGAGGTGGTTTGGGTTTCTCCTCTATTAGCCAAAACCTTGAGTCTTCTTGCTTCCAGATGCCACACAGGACTTGTGACCCATTTCAAGGCTTAGTGACAAGAAGCATAGAAGACAGTCGTGTGCTCGTGCTGTGACCACACCTGGCCCATCATGGGGTTCTGTTCTGTTGAAACTAAACTGTATAATACAGAATTTTGCAATAAATGCTAGTGTAAGGTAACTCACCAACTGCTACACAAAACTCTCCCAGCATAGAATCAGGATTGAACATCGGAGTGTGGTTGAGAGCCGTCATGATGAGCACGTCAGCATTTTTCAGAGAATTTTGGTCAATGGGGCGAGGATGGGTCGTCAGCGTCGAAGAGCCACTGAGGTAAGCTATCTGAACACACAATATCTTAAGTTATTTAATAGTACCCAATTGTCTTCATATAAATCATTATATAGATTCTTAAGGGGGCGTTATCTCTGGAAAATTAAGTTGTTCAATGTCAACCATTATTTTTTGACTAGTTGTATATAAAAAGGGCTGCAATTGTTCCAAGTTTCAGTACTGTACTGCAGCCTAAATAGTAAGGAAGATTTTTAATTCTTTTATTTTTTCAATGAATTTCACACATTTTCAAGTGTAAATTTACAACCACACCTTTCAGATATAATCATTCTATGACACTTTTTTGACACATTAGCATATAATAAAGGATCTGTAGGAGGGGATTTTCCAAAACGTCTTTAGTTTTCCTAATACAACTAGTCAAAGTTCTCCCAAAAAATTATGCAAATATATCATGTTTATTGCTATTTATAAAATCAATAAATGAACTCAGGAAAAAATGCTTCAAACAGATTTTAGAGACAAACTTTACATATTAGGTGTAAGTTTCATGTAAATTGAATAAAAAATTAAAGAGATATTTGAACGTTTATGTTACTTGAAAATAAATAAGTAAAAAATAAAGTCTATGGTGTTGCCATCTGTGACTTGAGGTTGACATCAACCAATTTCCTCCACAATTGGCACCCTTACAGATAGGCTTACGTTCATTCAGGTGTATAAGTTTCATGCAAATCGCCCTATAAACAAAAGAGAGAGATCAAAATAAAAAATAATAAAAAAGCCTTTTTTTTTTTACTAAATTTTTTTTTAATAAAACTAATTATAATTTGTTTTTAATATATGCTCTTGTGATAGCTGAGAGTCATAGACATGATTTCAGTTGACATTTTTGTTTGATAATCGTTTTTGACCATTTTGGAAAATTTTTGACACATAATTCAATATTTTTTCCTCCCTTCCTATTTATGCTACGATGCTGAGAATTAGACCAGATGAAACCCTTTTCATATACAACTTGTCAAAAAACCAGCGTTGAATGTAATGAAACGCCATTTTCAGGGTGAGTCCCGGAGGCTCCCCGGAGCTATCCAGGCTGAATATGTATAACTTTCTGGCATCAGTCAAAGCATGGAGTTCTTGCCTACCGGGGACCACGAGCCAGAACCTGGCCCCCTCTTAGAGAGGCACGAGGAGCAATGGCCTATAGAGACCCCCCTGATGATAGGGAGTATTCTATGTCAGCCATCGACCGGGATAGGCACGCAGAAAAGTAGGCTCCCCAAAACAAACACCTATTCTGTTAAACTATTGCGACCGAAGACCGAACAGGTGGACAGAACTCCCCAAACGAAAATTAGCAAACAAGCATGAAGTCATCATGTCACCACGCCGCTGTCTGTGCAATCCCCCCCTCCCCGGGAGGGGGAAGTGGGGGAGCCCCAGACCCCACCGTCGGCGACCCAACCATTAGTTCTTAGGCTGGATGTCAAAACGCGAAAACACCGCCGACCGGAAACTCACCCAGAAAATGGTGTTTCATTACATTCAACGCTAGTTTTCTGGGGGGAAGCCCCGTCAACTCCCCGGAGCTAACTACCCAAAGATAAGGAAAAAAACGGACTTACCCGGGCGGTGGTCCGTCCTCACTCCTCAACGCGAAGTCGAGACAACTGGCTGCAACCGTCGACTCAAAGCAACGCAGGCCCGACCAGGCACAGGAACATTCAACAGGTAGCGAGTGGCCAGGACCCTGTTCGATCTCCAAAAACCCCGGGCCCGAATGTCTACCCAAAACATGTTGCCAAAGACGGCAGCCAAAGCAGCAAATTTACGAACGTCGTGGGCCCGGGGAAAAACCGCAGGCTGGCTACACTTAATAACTCTGCAGACAACCTGAGAGACCCGAGCCCGGAAACAGGGAAGAAGGGAAACCGGATCAACCCAGAGCACATCCCCGGCAACAGAAGCCGTGGCATGCAAATAACAGCAGAGAGCCGCAACTGGACACAACACATGATGCACCCCCGGCCTGACCAACCAAGCATCAACAACCCACGGGCCCCCTCCGGAAAGCAGCCGTCTCATTCTTCGCCAGAAAAGAGGGAGACAGCTGCAAGCGAACGAAACGACCACCAGAACTGAATGAGCAGAAACCTCGGCGCCGGAGGAGAGCATGAAGCTCCCCAATCCGACCCCCCAAGGCCAATGCCAACAGGAAAAGAGCCTTAGAAAAACAATCTCGAATGGAAGGAGCCCACAACAAACCAAGGCAAAGAGAGAAACGAAAGTACGCGGTCCAAGGACCAAGACAGCTCAGGCGGCGCATGAACAGGACGGAGATGAAACAATGCATGAGACAACTTGCGAAACGGGGCAGAAGTAACATCAACACCGAAAGCAAGCTGAAGCGACTCCGCCAACGCCGCACAATACGAAGCGACAGTATTCGGCATAAGATGACGGTCCTGAAACAACCAAGAGAGAGAAAGGACAGAACAACCCTATCACAGACCGAAGAACACCAACACAGTGATAGGAAAAACAGGAAGGACCACCAGGAAACCTCATACTGCCGCCGAGACGAAGCACGCAGGTGGGAGACCAACAACGAAACCACCTGTGCACCATACAAGGAATGATGAACTCGAGTCAAAAACACCAGATGTGAAAACTCGAGGAGAAGACCGAACCAGCCTCGTACTGGGCTGGACCGATCTGCTGAAAGAGGTGGAGCCGCAGGAAGACCCTCGGGTTTGGACACCGAGCAAGCAGTGCCTGAAACCAAGGCTGGGCCGGCCACCAAGGAGCCAGAAGGACAACTCGACCTCGGTAAGTCTCCAAGCGAGTCAGGATCTGGAGCAACAGCGGAACCGGGGAAAAGAGGTACAGGTAACCCCACTGTGCCCAGTTCTGCCTGAAGGCGTCGACCCCGACAGCCTCGCAGTCAGGAAAGGGCGCCACGTATACCGGGAGACGCCTCGATCACGCCGACGCAAAGAGTTCCACGTCCGGAGTCCCGAACATCCGGCACAGCCAACTGAAGGAGTCGGCATCAACCGTCCATTCCGAGGAAAGGGGAAGGAACTGGGACAGGCCATCCGTCAGGACGTTGGACACCCCCAGGATGCGAACTGCTAGGAGAGCCAAACCCCGAGAACTCAGCAGACGAGTCACCCAAAGCGACCAGCCCCAGGGAGCCAAGGACCGCATCGAACCCCCACGGTTCAGGCAATGAACCACCGGGGAGCAGTCCGAATGGGGCCTGATCGTCAATCCGCGAGCGACTCGAATCCTCTAGAGCGACATTCACACTGATGCAAACTCCCGTACAGTGCTGTGAGCTCGACAGAAGGACGGACCCCACCGCCCTTCGCTGGCCTGGAGAGCACTGGTCACAAAACCCCACCCAAGAGACGACGTGTCCGTGTACACATCGAACGAGGGCTCGGGAAGATGCTAAGGCATCGAACCCCGAAAAACCCGAAGAGGAAGCCGGCGATGCAGCAACCGACACAAAGCCCCCGGACGCCGAACCCAATGATCATGAGAGAGGTGGAAGGGCCAGCCCCGAAGGAACCAGAACAGGTGACGAAACCACACCCGACCCGGCAGGTAGACCATCATGGCAAAGTTCAGGCTCCCACACAAACTCTCGAGCAACCGCCTTGTGACCTGGGAACCCCTCAGAAACGGGCGAAGGCAGGACCGCAGGCGCAAGAGAGCCGCCGGAGGAAGAGACAAGGAAGCAGTGCGAGCGTCCCAAACCAGACCCAGCCATGACCGAACCTTAGAGGGAACCAGATGGGACTTCCTCCAGTTCACCAAGAACCCGAACCCGGCGAGCTGGAAAAGAACCAAATCCCTGGCGAGCAGACACGCTGACCGGCTGGGAGCCCAAACCAGCCAGTCGTCGAGATAGGCCAGCACCCGAACACTTAGCAGACGCAGGTGCCCATGAATCGTGGAACCAGGTGCGAGTAAACTGGGTGAGCCGCCCCTCCCCATCTCCCCGTCAATGGGGCAAACCGTGAAAGAGCCGACGTGCCTTGCGAGAACCTAAGCTGTGAACAGGACGGTCCCCGCGCTGACCAGCAACAGCTGGAACCGAAGGCGCTGCCAGCCCCGAATTCAGCACCAAAGGCCTACCCCGGCGAAAAGACCCCTGAGCCCTGGCACGACCCTTCCGGGAAGGCCCCCTGCGGAGCAACAACAACTCAGACATAGGCCGACAACTGACCGAGGCCGCCTGCAGATACTGCACCACAGCAGACTCCACAAACAGCAACGGACAAAAGGGTGAAGACAAACGAAGAGCCAGGGCCCAGGCAGACTCCAAGGAAGAAGCCAGCACCGCCTGACGACACGCAAGGCAAGAAGCATAGAACTGCGAAATCGCATCACGCAGGATGGGCACGAAGAGCTTCAACAAAGCAGACGACGCCCGCACAGCAGAGGGCAGCGCACCAGACCCAGCAGCGGCCCCAAGTGCTACCACATCCAACTCGAGCCAATCCGAGGGCAGCTCAAGGAGAGAAAAGAACGCAGAGCCGAAGCAAGCAGGCCACAAGTCCACCGCAACCAAGGCAGTCGAGAGGGAAGGAACCTGCACATGAAGCTGCATGACACCAATATCCCGCGGAAGGGCAGGGGCGAACAAACAAGCATTAAGATGCTCGAAGTTGCCCCCTTCCCCCCCGGGAAAACTTGCAACGTCACAGAAAGCTCTCACCACTCAAGCATGTGGGACTGACAGAACGTGTGCCAAGCCTCCAACGAAAAGAGAGGACAGTCTGCCAACCAGGATGACTCCGGAACTTCATAATGAAACCAGCACGAACCAGGGGATTCATACACGAAGGAACGCGGATCCATCATGAAGGCATAATCCGGGTCACGCAGGAGGTAAGCCGCCAAAGCCTTCTGCACCTCCGAAGACGAAACACGGGAAGTCAGAAACCTCCAGAAGGACGGAACCAAAGAACCCGTGGGATCACGGAACCAAACCCAGGGAGAGGTGAACACCAAATCTAATTCGTACACGGAGGGAGCGAAAGAGAACCCCTCTCCTTGTAACACCAAGTCCCGCTCAGAGGATAGAAAAACCCAGGCGGGGTCCAACGGGACCCAAGGCCCCCAAGCCAACCCCTCCCCAACCCCAGGAACCTCGCCGGGCCTGGGGGCCGAGCCGTCCTCCTGAGCCCCCACCCCAAAGAAAAGGTGGGAGCAGCCGAAAAAGCAGGAACAAAGGGGGTCCACTGGCCAGACCCAGAAGCTCCGGCAGAAGGACCAGGCTCGAAAGCCTCCGCCACCTCTCCAGAAGGGGACACCCCCGAGACCGCCCGAGTCTCACAACCAACTATACCCAGCCCCGGCTCTGAAACCATCAGACGTTTAGGAACCGGCAGCAAGGGGGGGGGGGGGCACTGAATGGGCAACAGAAGGGGAAGGACTTGGAGGAGCGGATGGAACCAGAGCCGAAGCAACACCCACCCCCAAGTCCGGGACACTATAACCAAAACGGGGCAGTCTCGAGCAGCAACCAACCTAGCATGTTGCAACAACCTAAAGCGAGCATGCAACGCCTCAGCTGCCCTCACCCACATATCAGGCACAGCAGCCTGGGTGAATTGGAGTACGTACAGACAACATACTTTGCACGACTCCAGATCAAAACAATCACTGACCCAACAGGCAGCATGGCGGAAGCTAAACCGGTGAGTGTCCCCCTGAGACACAGGGGACAGAGCAACCATCAAACTCGCAGGATACGAGGGGGGACTCAGGGGTCACATCCATCGGACTACGGAGCCCCCGTGGGGTTTTCCAGGGGCCCTTAGCCTTGGGTACACACTAAGGGAAGCCCAGGCAGGGTACTGTGAACCGGCACCCAAAACTACCAAAAAAACTGCTATAGCTGAACCCCTGGGATGTGTACACTCACGGGAGCCAAGCAGGGAGGACCACCAACACAAAATGGAGAAATAAAGATATAGATATATCCCAAAAACAGCGATGGGGGACCAACAGGCAGACCCCCCCCCCCACCACCAGGCTGAAAACAAAAACAAAACAAAACCCTGCAAGAGGACAACATACCCGGGCGGAACAGAGCCGGCCACTGTTAATGGTGAAAACTAGCTGTGCAGTACCCTACACCCCTGCCAGTGACGAAAACTACCCCTACCCAGAGACAAACAAGGGCAATAAAAAACCCCAGCTGACCCTAAGGGCGGCCAAGTACCGAGCAGTACACGGCACAGCAGAGGTAGACCCCAAGGTGACCCAGGGAAGGTGGCCCTAAGCCCCAAGGGCAGTACTTACAGGGCACCTAGGGAAGGTGACCCTAGGCGCATGCAGCTCGAGCACCGTGGAATATCACTCCTGGCCCACACACCACCGGAAGGGACAGCTCACACCACAAGACAGAGAACTGCAATGGAAAACTGGAGCCAAAGGCACGACCGCACCAGAACCCATCAGCCAACTGATGGATAGGTCACCAATGGTGGGGTCTGGGGTTCCCCCCTTCCCCCTCCCGGGGAGGGGGGGGGAGGTTGTGCAGACAGCAGCGCGACGACATAATGACGTCACACTTGTTTGCTAATTTTCGTTTGGGGAGTTCTGTCCACTTGTTCGGTCGCAATAGTTTACCAGAATAGGGGTTTGTTTTAGGGTGCCTACCTTTCTGGGTGCCTAACCCGGTCGATTGGAGACATAAAATGCTTCCTATCATCAGGGTGGGGGGTCTCTATAGGCCATTGCTCCTCGTGTCTCTCTAGAGGGAACCAGGTTCTCGCTCGTGGTCCCTGGTAGGCAAGAACTCCATGCATTGACTGATGCCAGAAAGTTATACACATCCATTCAGCCTGGTTAGTTCCGGGGAGCCGATGGAGCTCTCCGGAGAAAACTTTGATTGAAATCGAACGAGTTTTCATTTATTGCATATTTTGGGCAAATTTGGAAGTAACGCCCCGTTAAATCTATACATTGATGAAAATACACACATTAGCATTGGTTTTTGCTTTAAATGTTCCATATTTTAAATTCAATTCTTTACAACAGAGATGGGAGTGAGTGAGCGAATGTGAGTAAAGGTGAGAGGGGTGTGTGTGTGTGTGTGTGTAGGGTGTGTGTGTGGAGGGTGTGTGTGTGTGTGTGTGTGGAGGGTGTGTGTGTGGAGGGTGTGTGTGTGTGGAGGGTGTGTGTGTGGAGGGTGTGTGGAGGGTGTGTGTATGTGGAGGGTGTGTGTGTGTGGAGGGTGTGTGTATGTGGAGGGTGTGTGTGTGTGGAGGGTGTGTGTGTGTGTGTGGAGGGTGTGTGTGTGGAGGGTGTGTGTGTGTGGAGGGTGTGTGTGTGTGGAGGGTGTGTGTGTGTGTGTGGAGGGTGTGTGTGTGTGTGTGGAGGGTGTGTGTGTGTGTGGAGGGTGTGTGTGTGGAGGGTGTGTGTGTGTGGAGGGTGTGTGTGTGTGTGTGGAGGGTGTGTGTGTGGAGGGTGTGTGTGTGTGGAGGGTGTGTGTGTGGAGGGTGTGTGTGTGTGGAGGGTGTGTGTGTGTGGAGGGTGTGTGGAGGGTGTGTGTGTGTGGAGGGGGTGTGTGGAGAGGGTGTGTGTGTGGAGGGTGTGTGTGTGTGGAGGGTGTGTGTATGTGGAGGGTGTGTGTGTGTGTGTGGAGGGTGTGTGTGTGGAGGGTGTGTGTGTGTGGAGGGTGTGTGTGTGTGTGTGGAGGGTGTGTGTGTGGAGGGTGTGTGTGTGTGGAGGGTGTGTGTGTGTGTGTGGAGGGTGTGTGTGTGTGTGGAGGGTGTGTATGTGGAGGGTGTGTGTGTGTGGAGGGTGTGTGTGTGTGTGTGGAGGGTGTGTGTGTGGAGGGTGTGTGTGTGTGGAGGGTGTGTGTGTGGAGGGTGTGTGTGTGTGGAGGGTGTGTGTGTGTGGAGGGTGTGTGTGTGTGGAGGGTGTGTGTGTGTGGAGGGGGTGTGTGGAGAGGGTGTGTGTGTGGAGGGTGTGTGTGTGGAGGGTGTGTGTGTGTGTGTGTGGAGGGTGTGTGTGTGTGTAGGGTGTGTGTGGAGGGGGTGTGTGTGGAGGGTGTGTGTGTGGAGGGTGTGTGTGTGTGGAGGGGGTGTGTGTGGAGGGGGTGTGTGTGGAGGGTGTGTGTGTGGAGGGTGTGTGTGTGGAGGGTGTGTGTGTGGAGGGTGTGTGTGTGGAGGGTGTGTGTGTGTGGAGGGTGTGTGTGTGTGTGTGTGGAGGGTGTGTGTGTGTGTGTGTGGAGGGTGTGTGTGTGTGGAGGGGGTGTGTGTGTGGAGGGGGTGTGTGTGTGGAGGGTGTGTGTGTGTGGAGGGTGTGTGTGTGGAGGGTGTGTGTGTGGAGGGTGTGTGTGTGTGGAGGGTGTGTGTGTGTGGAGGGTGTGTGTGTGGAGGGTGTGTGTGTGGAGGGTGTGTGTGGGGTGTGTGTGTGTGTGTGTGGAGGGTGTGTGTGGGGGGTGTGTGTGGAGGGTGTGTGTGTGTGGAGGGTGTGTGTGTGGAGGGTGTGTGTGGAGAGGGTGTGTGTGTGGAGGGTGTGTGTGTGTGTGGAGGGTGTGTGTGTGTGGAGGGTGTGTGTGTGTGGAGGGTGTGTGTGTGTGGAGGGTGTGTGTGTGTGGAGGGTGTGTGTGTGTGGAGGGTGTGTGTGTGGGGGGTGTGTGTGTGGAGGGTGTGTGTGTGTGTGGAGGGTGTGTGTGTGTGGAGGGTGTGTGTGTGTGGAGGGTGTGTGTGTGTGGAGGGTGTGTGTGTGTGGAGGGTGTGTGTGTGTGGAGGGTGTGTGTGGAGAGGGTGTGTGTGTGGAGGGTGTGTGTGTGTGGAGGGTGTGTGTGTGTGTGGAGGGTGTGTGTGTGTGGAGGGTGTGTGTGTGTGGAGGGTGTGTGTGTGTGTGGAGGGTGTGTGTGTGTGTGGAGGGTGTGTGTGTGTGGAGGGTGTGTGTGTGTGGAGGGTGTGTGTGTGTGTGGAGGGTGTGTGTGTGTGTGGAGGGTGTGTGTGGGGGGGTGTGTGTGTGTGGAGGGTGTGTGTGGAGGGGTGTGTGTGTGGAGGGTGTGTGTGGAGAGGGTGTGTGTGGAGGGTGTGTGTGTGTGGAGGGTGTGTGTGGAGGGTGTGTGTGTGTGGAGGGTGTGTGTGGAGGGGTGTGTGTGTGGAGGGTGTGTGTGTGTGGAGGGTGTGTGTGGAGGGTGTGTGTGTGTGGAGGGTGTGTGTGTGTGTGTGGAGAGGGTGTGTGTGGAGGGTGTGTGTGTGTGGAGGGTGTGTGTGGAGAGGGTGTGTGTGTGTGGAGGGTGTGTGTGTGGAGAGGGTGTGTGTGGAGGGTGTGTGTGTGGAGGGTGTGTGTGGAGGGTGTGTGTGTGTGTGGAGGGTGTGTGTGTGGAGGGTGTGTGTGTGTGGAGGGTGTGTGTATGTGGAGGGTGTGTGTGTGTGTGTGGAGGGTGTGTGTGTGTGGAGGGTGTGTGTGGAGGGGTGTGTGTGTGGAGGGTGTGTGTGTGTGGAGGGTGTGTGTGGAGGGTGTGTGTGTGTGGAGGGTGTGTGTGTGTGTGTGGAGAGGGTGTGTGTGGAGGGTGTGTGTGTGTGGAGGGTGTGTGTGGAGAGGGTGTGTGTGTGTGGAGGGTGTGTGTGTGTGGAGGGTGTGTGTGGAGGGTGTGTGTGTGTGGAGGGTGTGTGTGTGTGTGTGGAGGGTGTGTGTGGAGGGTGTGTGTGTGTGGAGGGTGTGTGTGTGTGGAGGGTGTGTGTGTGTGTGTGGAGAGGGTGTGTGTGGAGGGTGTGTGTGTGTGGAGGGTGTGTGTGGAGAGGGTGTGTGTGTGTGGAGGGTGTGTGTGTGGAGAGGGTGTGTGTGGAGGGTGTGTGTGTGGAGGGTGTGTGTGTGTGTGGAGGGTGTGTGTGGAGGGTGTGTGTGTGTGTGGAGGGTGTGTGTGTGTGTGGAGGGTGTGTGTGTGGAGGAGGTGTGTGTGTGGAGGTGTGTGTGTGTGTGGAGGGTGTGTGTGGAGGGTGTGTGTGTGTGGAGGGTGTGTGTGTGTGGAGGGTGTGTGTGTGTGGAGGTGTGTGTGTGCATGGAGAGTGTGTGTGTGGGAGGGTGTGTGTGTGTGGAGGGTGTGTGTGGAGGGTGTGTGTGTGTGGAGGGTGTGTGTGTGGAGGGTGTGTGTGCTGGAGGGTGTGTGTGGAGGGTGTGTGTGTGTGGAGGGTGTGTGTGGAGGGTGTGTGTGTGTGGAGAGGGTGTGTGTGTGGAGGGGGTGTGTGTGTGGAGGGTGTGTGTGTGTGGAGGGGGTGTGTGTGTGTGTGGAGGGGGTGTGTGTGTGGAGGGGGTGTGTGTGTGTGGAGGGTGTGTGTGTGTGGAGGGGGTGTGTGGAGGGTGTGTGTGTGTGGGGGGTGTGTGTGTGGAGGGTGTGTGTGTGTGGAGGGTGTGTGTGTGTGTGTGTGGAGGGTGTGTGTGTGGAGGGTGTGTGTGTGTGGAGGGTGTGTGTGGAGAGGGTGTGTGTGGAGGGTGTGTGTGTGTGGAGGGTGTGTGTGTGGAGGGTGTGTGTGTGTGGAGGGTGTGTGTGTGTGGAGGGTGTGTGTGTGAGTGGAGGGTGTGTGTGAGTGGAGGGTGTGTGTGGAGAGGGTGTGTGTGTGTGGAGGGGTGTGTGTGTGTGGAGGGGGTGTGTGTGTGGAGGGTGTGTGTGTGTGGAGGGTGTGTGTGTGTGGAGGGTGTGTGTGTGTGGAGGGTGTGTGTGTGTGGAGGGTGTGTGTGTGTGTGTGTGGAGGGTGTGTGTGTGTGTGTGTGGAGGGTGTGTGTGTGTGTGTGTGGAGGGTGTGTGTGTGTGTGTGTGTGTGTGTGTGTGGAGGGTGTGTGTGTGTGTGTGTGTGTGTGTGTGTGTGTGGAGGGTGTGTGTGTGTGTGTGTGTGTGTGGAGGGTGTGTGTGTGTGTGTGTGGAGGGTGTGTGTGTGTGGAGGGGTGTGTGTGGAGAGGGTGTGTGTGTGTGGAGGGTGTGTGTGTGTGGAGGGTGTGTGTGTGTGGAGGGTGTGTGTGTGTGGAGGGTGTGTGTGTGTGGAGGGTGTGTGTGGAGGGGTGTGTGTGTGTGGAGGGTGTGTGTGGAGGGGTGTGTGTGGAGAGGGTGTGTGTGGAGGGTGTGTGTGTGGAGGGTGTGTGTGTGGAGGGTGTGTGTGTGGAGGGTGTGTGTGGGGGGTGTGTGTGGAGGGTGTGTGTGTGGAGGGTGTGTGTGTGGAGGGTGTGTGTGTGGAGGGTGTGTGTGTGTGGAGGGTGTGTGTGTGTGGAGGGTGTGTGTGGAGGGTGTGTGTGTGGAGAGGTGTGTGTGTGTGGAGGGTGTGTGTGTGTGGAGGGTGTGTGTGTGTGGAGGGTGTGTGTGTGTGGAGGGTGTGTGTGTGTGGAGGGTGTGTGTGTGTGTGGAGGGTGTGTGTGTGTGGAGGGGGTGTGTGTGGAGGGGGTGTGTGTGTGGAGGGTGTGTGTGTGTGTGTGTGTGGAGGGTGTGTGTGTGTGTGGAGGGTGTGTGTGGAGGGGTGTGTGTGTGTGGAGGGTGTGTGTGGAGGGGTGTGTGTGGAGAGGGTGTGTGTGGAGGGTGTGTGTGTGGAGGGTGTGTGTGTGGAGGGTGTGTGTGTGTGGAGGGTGTGTGTGTGGAGGGTGTGTGTGTTGAGGGTGTGTGTGGAGGGGTGTGTGTGGAGTGTGTGTAATTACCTAAGTGTAATTACCTAAGTGTAGTTACAGGATGAGAGCTACGCTCGTGGTGTCCCATCTTCCCAGCACTCAGTCATATAACATTTTGAAACTACTGACGGTCTTGGCCTCCACCACCTTCTCACTTAACTTGTTCCAACCGTCTACCACTCTATTTGCGAAGGTGAATTTTCTTATATTTCTTCGGCATCTGTGTTTAGCTAGTTTAAATCTATGACCTCTTGTTCTTGAAGTGCCAGGTCTCAGGAAATCTTACCTGTCGATTTTATCAATTCCAGTTACTATTTTGTATGAAGTGACCATATCACCTCTTTCTTCTGTCTTCTAGTTTTGGCATGTTTAATGCTTCTAACCTCTCCTCGTAGCTCTTATCCTTCAGTTCTGGGAGCCACTTAGTAGCATGTCTTTGCACCTTTTCCAGTTTGTTGATGTGCTTCTTAAGATATGGGCACCACACAACAGCTGCATATTCTAGCTTTGGCCTAACAAAAGTCATGAACAATTTCTTTAGTATATTGCCATCCATGCATTTAAATGCAATTCTGAAGTTAGAAAGCATAGCATAGGCTCCTTGCACAATATTCCTTATGTGGTCCTCAGGTGATAGTTTTCTATCTAGAACCACCCCGAGATCTCTTTCTTAATCAGAATTCTTTAAAGATTTCTCACATAATATATAGGTTGTGTGGGGTCTATGTTCTCCTATTCCACATTCCATAACATGACATTTATTAACATTAAATTCCATTTGCCAAGTGGTGCTCCATCTACTTATTTTGTCCAGGTCTTCTTGCAGGGCATGACAATCCTCTAAATTTCTTATCCTTCCTATTATCTTAGCATCATCAGCAAACATGTTCATATAATTCTGTATACCAACTGGTAGATCATTTATGTAGACAATAAACATCACTGGTGCAAGAACTGAACCCTGTGGTACTCCACTTGTGACATTTCTCCATTCCGATACATTGCCTCTGATTACTGCCCTCATTTTTCTATCAGTCAGAAAATTTTTCATCCATGATAGAAGCTTACCTGTCACCCCTCAAATATTTTCCAGTTTCCAGAACAACCTCTTATGTGGAACTCTGTCGAAAGCCTTTTTTAGGTCCAGATAGATGCAGTCAACCCAACCATCTCTTTCCTGTAATATCTCTGTGGCTCGATCATAGAAACTGAGTAAATTCGATACACAGGATCTTCCAGATCGAAAACCATACTGTCTGTCTGATATTATATCATTTCTCTCTAGGTGTTCTACCCATTTAGTTTTGATTAGTTTTTCCAATACTTTCACTATTACACTTGTCAATGATACAGGTCTATAATTGAGAGAGTCTTCCCTGCTGCCACTTTTGTAGATTGGAACTATGTTAGCCTGTTTCCACACGTCTGCTACGATTCCTGTACACAGGGATGCCTGAAAGATCAGGTGAAGTGGAATGCTGAGCTCAGATGCACATTCTCTCAGAACCCATGGTGAAACGCCATCTGGGCCAGCTGCTTTGTTCTTACCGAGCTCCTTGAGCATTTTTTCCACTTCGTCTCTAGACACCTCTATGTACTCTATGTTGTTCTCTGGAATTCTTATTGTATCTGGTTCCCTAAAGATTTCATTTTGTACAAACACACTTTGGAACTTTTCGTTTAGTGTTTCACACATTTCCTTTTCATTTTCCGTGAATCTATTTCCCATTTTCAACCTCTGAATATTATCCTTTACCTGCAATTTGTTGTTTATGAATTTATAGAATAGACCTGGTTCTCTTTTACATTTGTCTGCAATCCCTTTTTCAAAATTTCTTTCTGCCTCTCTCCTCACTGCCGTGTAGTTGTTTCTCGCATCTTTTTATCGCTGGTATGTTTGGGGGTTCGGCCTCATCCTGTATTGATTCCATTTTTGTGTCTTTTGGTATCTAGCCCTCTCGCAATTTCCATTGAACCAATCCTGTTTCCTAGTTCTGCATCTCTGTTTTGGTATAAATTTTTTTGTGCCTTTATCATATATTTCACAAAACTTGACATACATCTCATTCACTTCCTTGCCTAGCATCAAGTCTGTCCAATTATACTTACTAACAAAATTTCTAAGGTCACCATAATGTCCTCTCCTGAAGTCTGGTTTTTCAACTGCTTCAACCTCCTTATTTTCTTCCAGCTTATAACGCATTGCATACTTTATTCCCAAAAAGACATGGTCACTTTTACCCAAGGGAGGAAGGTACTGAATGTCAAATATTTCTTCCTCCTTCCTGGTAAATATAAAATCTAGCATGGAGGGGACGTCCCCTTCCCTCATCCTCGTAGCTTGTTTAACATGTTGATACAAGAATGTTTCCAGAATGAGGTCTACAAATTTACAGGTCCAGAAATCTTCTGTTTTAGCTTCACATGCTTCCCAGTCTATGGATTTCACGTTGAAGTCGCCGACTATCAACAGTCGTGAACTATCGTTATCCGCTCTCGCTATGATCTCTCTCATTATTGTTATAAGACCTTCTCGTTTACTATCTAGCTCCTCCTTTGACCATGTGCTGCTTAGTGGTGGACTATATGCATTTATGATCATTAGTTTATCATCCTCATGGCAGATCTCTAGTTCTATTATGTCAACTTCTTGTGGATTGGCAGTCACTATTTCGTTCACCTTTAGGTGTTCTTTCACCAGCACAGCAACGCCACCGCCTTTCCTGATTTTTCTGTCCCGTCTCTAAATTGAGTAGCCCCTTGGGAATGTGACCTCATTTAAAATAGCATCTTCAAGTTTTGTCTCCGTGAGTGCAACAATGTCTGGTGTCTGCAGCTGTATTATATCACTTAACTCCAGTATCTTTGATCTTACTCCATCTATGTTGGTGTATGCAATCTTGAGGAACTTGTTCCCCCTCCTCTTATTTTTCACTCCCCCTTTCTCTAATGATTTTGTTGGTTTGCCTTTATGTACCACTTTACTGGCCTGCCTACCCCTATCACTTTGTAGAAAAAAGAATTGATTTCTTCTTCATTCCTGCTCTCATTTAAACGTTTTGCCTCGGCGAGGTTCAGTTTCAGCTTCTCTCTATCTTCTTTTGAAAGATCTCGTCTTAACGACCACACTTTCCCATCCTCATCACTTTGTAATTTTCTAGCATTCCTTAGTACTTCTTCCATCTGTTTGGTACCATTTAGGGTGATTCTCAAAGGTCGATCTTTCCCTTTTACATATCTGCCTATTCTCCTGTAGTCGCAGACATTCTCTATGGTTGTAAGACCTTCCACGAGGCCAACAATTTTATCTACTACTTTAGCTTCTTCTACAGCTCTTTCTGACCTAGATGTTATCTCCTTTTCCTTGCAGCCAAAAATGATCAGGGACTTACTCGGATCAACTGTGTTTTGCACCAACTTCGGGTTAGATGCCAATTCTTTCCTCACTTCTAGCCTAATGTTTGTTTTATCTTGGTTGCTGCAGTGTTTGACTTCCTTTACTGCTTCTTCTATTATTTCCTTCTCCTTGGCAGCTTGTGCATAAGTGAGTTGCATATCTTTCTTGCACTGTTCTATTCCCTGTGTAACTTCCTCCATCTGTGCTGACAAAAGCTGTTTCTCCTGTTGAAATTCCTTACCTAACCTATTGTAGTCATTTATGTTTAAATTTACTTTAACTTCTTCCAAAGCTATTTTTAAGAGTCTATTTTCTTCTTCCATGGCTTTGCAATTAGTTTCCAATTGAATCTTATCCTTGCGCAAGTCTTTCACTAAACCCTCAAGACATACAACTTTGCTATTCAAATGGTCATTACTTTCTTTCAATTTACTAATTATTTCTCCATGAGAGTTCACTATAGTATCTAAATTTACCAACTTGTTATGTAGACTGCTAATATCAATGCTTTCTTCATTGAATCCCTCAAAATCAAGCTCTGTTTTGTTTTTCCCCTTGCCGGCGGCCATCTTGAATGTTCTTCTCTGCACTGTAAACACTAGGGCAACTTTTTCTCATTCGATTTTTCATTTCCCTTAGCACTTTCCTGTTATCTCACCTATTTTTCAAGAGCACTATACCTTTATGTTCTCTGCGACACCACTCACTATCATCATCCTGTACTACAATACTTAGGATTGTTGAAATATGCTAGAGCTCCTCTGCTGCAAGTGTTGACCCTAGGGGTGGCACCTTTTGAATCTTCACCCTCCACGTGTGTGGAGGGGTGTGTGTGGAGGGTGTGTGTGGAGGGTGTGTGTGGAGGGTGTGTGTGGAGGGTGTGTAGGGAGGGGTGTGTGTGGAGGGTGTGTGGGGAGGAGTGTGTGTGGAGGGTGTGTGTGTGGAGGGTGTGTGGGGAGGAGTGTGTGTGGAGGGTGTGTGTGTGGAGGGTGTGTGTGTGGAGGGTGTGTGTGTGGAAGGGTGTGTGTGGAGGGGTGTGTGGGGAGGGGAGTGTGTGGAGGGTGTGTGTGGAGGGGAGTGTGTGGAGGGGGGTGTGGAGGGGAGTGTGTGGAGGGGTGTGTGTGTGTGGAGTTAAGTAAGGAAAGCAATGCTCAGGAAACCTGCCCCCTACTCCCAAAGCTTGTGGTAAATGTTGAATGTGATTTGCATGTAGAGATAAAACAGTAGGTACAATGACAAATAAATAGCCGGGGCTTCTAACCTTCTCGTGGTCGGAACAAATGAGCCAGTTGCAGCTGCCAAGGCAGAATCCAGAACTTACTGCTGTTACCTTCAATGCTCCACATATGTCCTGAAATCATCAAGTTACCTGTTAAAAATTATTACTTCTTACAAAAGAAGTCCATGATGCAGAGCAGTGGAAATAAGAATGATGTTATTTGTCATATATCATCTGTTTAAATCAACTTAAGTTATGAACAGCAAATAATATCTACCAATCCATCACCATTATTCTCTATTTTATCTTTAACAAAATACAAACTATCATACCCTCCAAAAATATAAACAATTATTTAATATAATTAAATGTGCAGATATGAGCATATATAGTATTGTTTTAATTAAAACTTAATACTGTACACCTTATGCCCAATTTGTGCTGATAATGAAAAACAGACCAGTTTGATAAAGAGACTCAAGCCTTGTAATCAGCCTAATGAACTCTCCCAACCATGGAAACAACGATCAAAATCTCTCAAAACTAGTTTCAGCTTGTTCACCCTGCATTCCCCACTTGTTTGGGGAAGGCAGGGTGAAAGGGGGCCCGAAATAAGATAGAAAGCAACAGGCACCAAAGAGAGGAACTGAGAGGCCACCTCTTTAGGAAAGCGGAGGGGAAAGAAAACCAGTGTTGAATGTAATGAAATGTCATTTTCTGGGTGAGTCCTGGAGGCTCCCCATAGCTATCCAGGCTGAATGGATATGTATAACTTTCTAGCATCAGTCAGTGCATGGAGTTCTTGCCTACCGGGGACCACGAGCTAGAACCTGGCCCCCCTCTAGAGAGGCACGAGGAACAATGGCCTATAGAGACCCCCCCCCCCCCCTATAGACATCGCCGACCGGAAGGAGGGTGGGAAACCAGGGAGCCTCCGGGTCTCACCCAGAAAATGGCGTTTCATTACATTCAACACTGGTTTCCTGAGGGAAGCTCTGTCGGCTCCCCGGAGCTAACTACCCAAAGATAAGGAAAAAACAGGAGGCGGTCCGTCCTCACTCCTCAACACAAAGTCGAGAATACTGGCTGCAACCGCCGACCCAATGCAATGCAGGCCCACCTAGGCCCAGGAACATTCAACAGGTAACGAGCGGTCAGGACCCTGTTCCACCTTCAAAAACCCCGGGTCCGAATGTCCACCCCCAACATGTTACCAAAGATGGCAGCCAAGGCAGGCTGGGTAGATTTAATAACACTGCGGACAGCCTGAGAGACCTGAGCCCAGAAAAAGGGAAGAAGGGAAACCGGGTCCACCCAGAGCGCATCCCCGGCATCCGAAGCCATGGCGCATAAATAACGGCGAAGAGCTGCACACATGATGCCCCCCCGGCCGGACCAACCAAGCATCAACAACCAAAGGCCCTCTACGGAAGGCAGCCATCTCATTCTTTGCCAGAAAAAGAAGGAGACGGCTGCAAGCGAACAAAACGACCACCGGGACCGAAGGAGCAGAAACTCCTGCACCGGAGGAGAGCATGAAGCTCCCCAACCCGACCCCCAGAGGCCAATGCCAAAAGGAAAAGTGTCTTAGAAAAACAATCCCGAACGGAAGGTGCCACAACATACCAAGGAGAAGAGAGAAACGAGAGCACGCGGTCCAAGGACCAGGATGGCTCAGGCGGCGCATGAGCAGGCCGGAGGTGAAACAACGCACGAGACAGCTTGCAAAACGGGGCAGAAGTAACATCAACACCGAAAGCAAGCTGAAGCGGCTCTGCCAATGCTGCATGATACAAGGCGACAGTATTAGGCATAAGATGACGGGAATGAAACAACCAAGAAAGAAAGGACAGAACAACCCTATCAGAGACAAAAGAATATCTAGGCAATGATAGGAAAAGCCGGAAGGACCACCAGAAAAGTTCATACTGCCGCCGAAACGAAGCACACAGGTGGGAAACCAAAAACGAAGCCATCTGCGTACCATACAAGTGATGATAAACTTGAGTCAAAAACACCGGACGTGAAGACTCAAGAAGATCGAACCAGCCTCGTACCGGACTGGACCGATCTGCTGAAAGAAGCGGAGCCACGGGAAGTCCCTCGGGTTTGGACACCGAGCAAGCAGCACCTGAAACCAAGGCTGGGCCGGCCACCACGGAGCCAGAAGGACTATCCAACCCTGGTAAGTCTCCAAGCGAGCTAGGACCTGGAGCAACAGCTGAACCGGGAAAAAAGAGGTAGAGGTAACTCCACCTTGACCAGTCCTGCCTGAAGGCATCAACCCCGACGGCCTCGCAGTCGGGGAAGGGCGCCACGTATAATGGGAGACACCTCAATCACGCCGACGCGAAGAGATCCATGTCCGGAGTCCCGAACGTCTGGCACAGCCAACTAAAGGAGACAGCATTGACCGTCCATTCCGTGGAAAGGGGAAGAAAACAGGACAGGCCATCTGCCAGGACGTTGGACACCCCCCGGACATGAACTGCCAGGAGAGCCAAACCCCGAGAACTCAGCAGACGAGTCACCCGAAGCGACCTACCCCAAAGAGCCAAGGACCCTGCAAACACAAACCGAAACTGTCTCCATTTTCCGCTTGTTACAACTTGTAATAAAGTTGTTACATCTTGGCTTAACGTGTTTATAATGTATTAGAACGTTGTTACAACTTGCTATATTGGTTGTTATAACTGGTTAGGAGGTGTTAAAACTTGTTCGAACGTTGTACCAACGTCGTAGTTTCGGTGTGTGTTTGGCGGGGACCGCATCGAAACCCCACGGTTCAAACAAAGAACCACTGGGGAGCAGTCTGAATGGAGCCTGATCGTCAATCCGTGAGCATCTTGAACCCTCCGGAGCGACATCCACACCGCCGCGAACTCCCGGACCGTGCTGTGAGCCCGACGGAAGGACGGACCCAACCACCCCTGGCCGGCCTAGTGAGCACTGGTCACAAAGCCCCAGCCAAGAGACGATGCATCCGTGAACACATCGAGTGAGGACTCAGGTACGCACCAAGGCACTGGACCCTGAAAAACCCGAAGAGGAAGCCGGCGACACATGCCCCCCCCCCCCCCACCAGAGGCCGAACCCCGCACTGGTGGGAGAAGCGGAAGGGAGGTCCTGGAATGAACCAGAACAGCCAACGAAGTCAGATCCGACCTGGCTGGAGGACCATCATGGCAAAGTTCAGGCTCCTGCACAAACCCTCGAGCAACCGCGTGGGGAGCCGGTCGGCCGATCGGACAGCACGCTGGACTTGTGATCCTGTGGTCCCGGGTTCGATCCCGGGCGCCGGTGAGAAACAATGGGCAGAGTTTCTTTCACCCTATGCCCATGTTACCTAGCAGTAAAATAGGTATCTGGGTGTTAGTCAGCTGTCACGGGCTGCTTCCTAGGGGTGGAGGCCTGGTAGAGGACCGGGCCGGGGGACACTAAAGCCCCGAAATCATCTCAAGATAACTTCTCAAGAAGATAACCGCCGCGTAACCTGGTAGCCCCCCAGAGTCCCACACAAGACCCAGCCAGGACCAAACCTAAAAGGGAACCAGATGGGACTTCCCCTAGTTCACCAGGAACTCAAACCCGGTGAGCTGGGAAAGAACCAAATTCCTGGCGATCAGACATGCAGACTGGCTGGGAGCCCACACCAGCCAGTCGTCGAAGTAAGCCAGAACCCGAATCCCTAAAAGACGCAGATGGGCCATCATGACCCAGGAAAGGCATGTGAAAACACGAGGCACCAGATTCGAGCCGAATGGAAGGCAACTCAAGCAGTAACACTGACACCCCACAACAAAACCGAGCCAGTCCCTGAACCCCAGATGAATCAAGATGTGCCAATAAGCATCCTGGAGATCCAGGGACACCATCCAAGCGCCTGGCTCCAAACCCTGGTTTGTGCCTCAGAGAGGCTGCAGTATCCAGTAAGTTCAGTAGAACTTCGGTTTCAACTCCATTTAACCATGTCGTAGCTCAGTCGATTAAGGCAGCGTCTGGGATGCTCTTGGATGCAGGTTCGAATCCTCGTCACAGCCCATGTGGATTTGTTCATTTGATGCATCACGCAATTGTGATTTCTGTGTGTAATGAAGTAAGGGTGAAGAGGGAGAACAGCCTATTAATATAGCTCGAGTGCATAGGGGGAGTTGTGTAAAACCCTGGTTTGTGCCTCAGAGAGGCTGCAGGATCCAGTAAGTTCAGAAGAACTTCGGTTTCAACTCCTTTTGACCATGTCGTAGCTCAGACGATTAAGGCAGCGTCTGGGATACTCTCGGACGCAGGTTCAAATCCTCGTCACGGCCCTTGTGGATTTGTTCAGAAACTGAGTAAGTTCGTTATACAGGATCTTCCAGATCGAAAACCATACAGTCTGTCTGATATTATATTGTTTTTCTCCAGGTGTTCTACCCATTTAGTTTTAATTATTTTTTCCAATATTTTGACTATGACACTTGTCAATGACACAGGTCTATAATTAAGGGGATCTTCCCTACTGCCACTTTTGAAGATTGGAACTATGTTAGCCTGTTGTTGTTGTTATAGATTCAGCTACTCGGAACAAGATCCAAGTTACACGGGCTATGGTGAGCCCGTAGCTTACCTGGCACAGGAGAGGGGCAAGTAGCACAGGCTATGGTGAGCCCGTAGCTTACCTGGCACAGGAGAGGGGCAAGTAGCACAGGCTATGGTGAGCCAGAAGTGGACTTAGCTGGCACAGGAGCGGTGCTGAATGTTTGTACTATGTTAGCCTTTTTCCACACATCAGCTACAACTCCTGTAAACATTGATGCCTGAAAAATCAGTTGAAGTGGAATGCTAAGCTCAGGTGCACATTCTCTCAGAACCCATGGTGAAACTCCATCTGGACCATCTGTTTTGTTCTTATTTAGCTCCTTGAGAATTCTTTCCACTTCGTCTCTAGACACCTTGGAACTTTTCGTTTAATGTTTCACACATTTCCTTTTCATTTTCCGTGAATCTATTTCCCATTTTCAACCTCTGAATATTATCCTTTACCTGCAATTTGTTGTTTATGAATTTATAGAATAGACCTGGTTCTGTTTTACATTTGTCTGCAATCCCTTTTTCAAAATTTCTTTCTGCCTCTCTCCTCATTGCCGTGTAGTTGTTTCTCGCATCTTTGTGTCGCTGGTATGTTTGGGAGTTTGGCCTCTTCCTATATCCATTCCATTTTTGTGTCTTTTGGTCTCTGGTACTCTCGCACTTTCTGTTGAACCAATCCTGTTTCCTAGTCTGCATCTCTGTTTCGGTATAATTTTTTTTTGTGCCTTTATCATATATTTCACAAAACTTGACATACATCTCATTTACTTCCTTGCCTAGCAACAAGTCTGTCCAACTATACTCATTAAAAAAATTTCTAAGGTCGCCATAATGTCCTCTCCTGAAGTCAGGTTTTTCAACTGCTTCAACCTCCTTATTTTATTCCAGATTATAATGCACTGCATACTTTATTCCCAAAAAGACATGGTCACTTTTATCCAAGGGAGGAAGGTGCTGAATGTCAAATATCTCTTCCTCCTTCCTGGTAAATATCAAATCTAGCATGGAGGGAACGTCCCCTTCCCTCATCCTCGTAGCTTGTTTAACATGAAGATAAAAGAACGTTTCCTGGATGAGGTCTACAAATCTACAGGTCCAAAAATCCTGTTCTAGCTTCATATGCTTCCCAGTCTATGGATTTCAAGTTGAAGTCCCCAACTATCTTCATCCATTCTTGCTATAATCTCTCTCATTATTGTTATAAGACCCTCTCGTTTATTATCTAGCTCCTCCTCTGTCCATGTGTTGCTTGGCGGTGGACTATATGCATTTATGATCGTTAGTTTATCATCCTTATGGCAGATCTCTAGTGCTATTATGTCAACTTCTCGTGGATTGTCAATCATTGTTTCATTCACCTTTAGGTGTTCTTTCACCAGCACAGCAACACCACCACCTCTATCCCAAGTTCTTTCCCAAGAGGCAGACAAGAGGAGCTCCAGCATATTTCAATAATCCTAAGTATTGTAGTACAGGATGATGATAGTGAGTGGTGTCCCAGAGAACATAAAGGTATAGTGCTTTTGAAAAATAGGTGAGATAATAGGAATGTGCCAAGGGAAGTGAAATAGTGGATGAGAAAAAGTTACCCCTAGTGTTTACAGTGCAGAGATGGCCGCCAACATTCAAGATGGCCGCCTGCAAGAGGAAATACAAAACAGAGCTTGATTTTGCTGGATTCAGTGAAGAAAGCATTGAGATAACCAGTCTATACAACAAGGTGGTAAAATTAGATACTATTGTGACCTCTCATGTAGAAATAATTAGTAAATTGAAAGAAAGTAATGACCATTTAAATAGCAAAGTTGTATGTCTTGAGGGTTTAGTGAAAGACTTGCGCAAGGATAAGATTCAATTGGAAACTAATTGCAAAGCCATGGAAGAAGAAAATAGACTCTTAAAAATAGCTTTGGAAGAAGTTAAAGTAAATTTAAACATAAATGACTACAATAGGTTAGGTAAGGAATTTCAACAGGAGAAACAGCTTTTGTCAGCACAGATGGAGGAAGTTACACAGGGAATAGAACAGTGCAAGAAAGATATGCAGTTCACTTATGCACAAGCTGCCAAGGAGAAGGAAAAAAAAGAAGAAGCAGTAAAGGAAGTCAAACACTGCAGCAACCAAGATAAAACAAACATTAGGCTGACAGTGAGAAAAGAATTGGCATCTAACCCGAAGTTGGTGCAAAACACAGTTGATCCGAGTAAGTCCCTGATCATTTTTGGCTGCAAAGAAAAGGCGATAACATCTAGGTCAGAAAGAGCTGTAGAAGAAGCAAAAGTAGTAGATAAAATTGTTGGCCTCGTGGAAGGTCTTACAACCATAGAGAATGTCGGCGACTACAGGAGAATAGGCAGATATGTAAAAGGGAAAGATCGACCTTTGAGAATCACCCTAAATGGTACCAAACAGATGGAAGAAGTACTAAGGAATGCTAGAAAATTACAAAGTGATGAGGATGGGAAAGTGTGGTCGTTAAGACGAGATCTTTCAAAAGAAGATAGAGAGAAGCTGAAACTGAACCTCGCCGAGGCAAAACGTTTAAATGAGAGCAGGAATGAAGAAGAAATCAATTCTTTTTTCTACAAAGTGATAGGGGTAGGCAGGCCAGTAAAGTGGTACATAAAGGCAAACCAACAAAATCATTAGAGAAAGGGGGAGTGAAAAATAAGAGGAGGGGGAACAAGTTCCTCAAGATTGCATACACCAACATAGATGGAGTAAGACCAAAGATACTGGAGTTAAGTGATATAATACAGCTGCAGACACCAGACATTGTTGCACTCACGGAGACAAAACTTGAAGATGCTATTTTAAATGAGGTCACATTCCCAAGGGGCTACTCAATTTAGAGACGGGACAGAAAAATCAGGAAAGGCGGTGGCGTTGCTGTGCTGGTGAAAGAACACCTAAAGGTGAACGAAATAGTGACTGCCAATCCACAAGAAGTTGACATAATAGAACTAGAGATCTGCCATGAGGATGATAAACTAATGATCATAAATGCATATAGTCCACCACTAAGCAGCACATGGTCAAAGGAGGAGCTAGATAGTAAACGAGAAGGTCTTATAACAATAATGAGAGAGATCATAGCGAGAGCGGATAACGATAGTTCACGACTGTTGATAGTCGGCGACTTCAACGTGAAATCCATAGACTGGGAAGCATGTGAAGCTAAAACAGAAGATTTCTGGACCTGTAAATTTGTAGACCTCATTCTGGAAACATTCTTGTATCAACATGTTAAACAAGCTACGAGGATGAGGGAAGGGGACGTCCCCTCCATGCTAGATTTTATATTTACCAGGAAGGAGGAAGAAATATTTGACATTCAGTACCTTCCTCCCTTGGGTAAAAGTGACCATGTCTTTTTGGGAATAAAGTATGCAATGCGTTATAATCTGGAAGAAAATATGACGGTCGATGCAAATGAAAAACCTGACTTTAGGAGAGGACATTATGGCAACCTTAGAAAAATTTTTAGTGAGTATAATTGGACAGACTTGTTGCTAGGCAAGGAAGTGAATGAGATGTATGTCAGGTTTTGTGAAATATATGATAAAGGCACAAAAAATTTATACCAAAACAGAGAAGCAGAAGTAGGAAACAGGATTGGTTCAACAGAAAGTGCGAGAGGGCCAGAGACCAAAAGACACAAAAATGGAATCAATACAGGAAGAGGCCGAACCCCCAAACATACCAGCGATACAAAGATGCGAGAAACAACTACACGGCAGTGAGGAGAGAGGCAGAAAGAAATTTTGAAAAAGGGATTGCAGACAAATGTAAAACAGAACCAGGTCTGTTCTATAAATTCATAAACAACAAATTGCAGGTAAAGGATAATATTCAGAGGTTGAAAATGGGAAATAGATTCACGGAAAATGAAAAGGAAATGTGTGAAACATTAAACGAAAAGTTCCAAAGTGTGTTTGTACAAAATGAAATCTTCAGGGAACCAGATACAATAAGAATTCCAGAGAACAACATAGAGCACATAGAGGTGTCTAGAGACGAACTGGAAAAAATGCTCAAGGAGCTAAATAAGAACAAAGCAGTTGGTCCAGATGGAGTTTCACCATGGGTTCTGAGAGAATGTGCACCTGAGCTCAGCATTCCTCTTCAACTGATTTTTCAGGCATCCCTGTATACAGGAGTTGTAGCTGATGTGTGGAAAAAGGCTAACATAGTTCCAATCTATAAAAGTGGAAGCAGGAAAGACCCCCTTAATTATAGACTGGTATCATTGACAAGTGTAATAGTCAAAATATTGGAAAAAATAATTAAATCTAAATGGGTAGAACACCTGGAGAGAAATGATATAATATCAGACAGACAGTATGGCTTTCGATCTGGAAGATCCTGTGTATCGAATTTACTCAGTTTCTATGATCGAGCCACAGAGATATTACAGGAAAGAGATGGTTGGGTTGACTGCATCTATCTGGATCTAAAAAAGGCTTTTGACAGAGTTCCACATAAGAGGTTGTTCTGGAAACTGGAAAATATTGGAGGAGTGACAGGTACGCTTCTAACATGGATGAAAAATTTTCTGACTGATAGAAAAATGAGGGCTGTGATCAGAGGCAATGTATCGGACTGGAGAAATGTCACAAGTGGAGTACCACAGGGTTCAGTTCTTGCACCAGTGATGTTTATTGTCTACATAAATGATCTACCAGTTGGTATACAGAATTATATGAACATGTTTGCTGATGATGCTAAGATAATAGGAAGGATAAGAAACTTAGATGATTGTAATGCCCTTCAAAAAGACCTGGACAAAATAAGTACATGGAGCGCCACTTGGCAAATGGAATTTAATGTTAATAAATGCCACGTTATGGAATGTGGAATAGGAGAACATAGACCCTTCTAGATAGAAAACTATCTAGGGTTGGTTCTAGGGGTGGTTCTAGATAAAAAACTATCACCTGAGGACCACATAAAGAATATTGTGCGAGGAGCCTATGACACGCTTTCTAACTTCAGAATTGCTTTTAAATACATGGATGGCGATATACTAAAGAAATTGTTCACGACTTTTGTTAGGCCAAAGCTAGAATATGCAGCAGTTGTGTGGTGCCCATATCTTAAGAAGCACATCAACAAACTGGAAAAGGTGCAAAGACATGCTACTAAGTGGCTCCCAGAACTGAAGGGCAAGAGCTACGAGGAGAGGTTAGAGGCATTAAATATGCCAAAACTAGAAGACAGAAGAAAAAGAGGTGATATGATCACTACATACAAAATAGTAACAGGAATTGATAAAATTGATAGGGAAGATTTCCTGAGACCTGGAACGTTAAGAACAAGAGGTCATAGATATAAACTAGCTAAACACAGATGCCGAAGAAATATAAGAAAATTCACTTTCGCAAACAGAGTGGTAGACGGTTGGAACAAGTTAGGGGAGAAGGTGGTGGAGGCCAAGACCGTCAGTAGTTTCAAAGCGTTATATGACAAAGAGTGCTGGGAAGACGGGACACCACGAGCATAGTTCTCATCCTGTAAATACACTTAGGTAATTACACTTAGGTAATTACCTTTCCTAATTTTTCTGTCCCGTCTCCAAATTGAGTAGCCCCTTGGGAATATGACCTCATTTAAAATAACATCTTCAAGTTTTGTCTCCGTGAGCACAACAATGTCTGGAGTATGCAGCTGCATTACATCACTTAACCCTTTAACTGTGCCACCTCCAAATATGACACCCCCCCCCCCCCCCCCCAGTGCTCAGGAAATAAATTCTCTTGAAAAAATTCTTTTGTTTTTTAAAGTGTCAAAAACCCTTCCCTAAGTATGGGTATGTAAAAAAAAAATCGAAATTGTACTTACTTTGGCTGCTATGGGGTCCATAAGGTGGCAGGTGACGTCATCATTCCCCGTTCGCCCATGACGTATGCTCCCGGGGCCAGTAGGGCGTCCGGGGCAGGGCGCGCGAGTTGCAGCGAATATATTTTTGTTCATTTTTTGCGCACAGTTCCAAATACATTTTATTTGTTTTTATGTGCTAATCCTATGTATAATGAACACGTACACTATATTATGGCAGTAAAACATCCATACTGTCCGAAGACACTGTGTGTCTTCGCTGAAGACACTACGTGAAGACGCTACGATTACGAAGTCACCTCCCCCACCAAAATAATTCCTCTCAACATACTCCTGATGCTGTGTGTGATATACACACACACTGCATATACCCATATACATATGTTGTGTTCCCAGTAGTGAACAACGAAGTTAGTATGGTGAGCAAAACAAGAGCGTCTACCACACATAGTGAAGCTACCTCAATTCTCTCCCTTCCTCCCTCCCTCACCAAAATTCCTCCTTCCACAATACTACACACAATGCTAATTATAACCACAATCCTGGTCACTAATTCCTGTAAATGAATAACTGACCACAAGTTTATTTTGAAAAGGAACCTAAAAAATCATTTGAAGATTCCTAGATGGACGAAATAATGCTGTGGCTAGCACTGTGAACATAGTGAACAGCATTGAATCACTGATATTTGAACACTGTACCCAGTCATTATCACACTCAGGCTCTTCTATAATACTATCATGGCTAAATAATACAGATTATATATATATTTTGACATTATTAGGTGATGCTGTGGTCACACGTTGAACAGCAGTGCTGTGCGCTCATGCTGCGAGTGCCAGCCTTGGTTGCTCACTCACTACTGAGCGTCTCACACCCGGGAATGTGGACCACGATTTTTTTTTAAGATGGCGTCTGTTTACAAGAGCCCTGAGGAAGTTGATGTGAACCCCATGTAGCCGCGGGAGTTTTGAATGGAACGTGAAAAATACAAATACCCAGAGGCGCGTAGCGCACCCCAGACGTGGGCCTGCAGGCGCGTTGCGCAGTTAAAGGGTTAACTCCAGTATATTCGATCTCACTCCATCTACATTGGCGTATACTATTTTCAGGAACATGTTTCCCCTCTCCTTATTCTTCACTACCCCTCTCTCTAGCAATTTTGTTGGTTTGCCTTTTTGTACCATTTTACTGGCCTGTCTACCCCTATCACTTTGAAGAAAAAGAATTTATTTATTCTTCGTTTCTGCTCTCATTTAGATGTTATGCCTCTACGAGGTTAGTTTCAGCTTCTCTCTGTCTTTTCTGGAAAGATCTCATCTTAACGACCACACTTTCCCATCCTCATCATTTTATAATTTTCTAGCAATCCTTAGTACAGTACTTCTTCCATCTGTTTGGCACCGTTTAGAGTGAACCTCAAAGGTTGATCTTTCCCTTTTACATACCTGCCCATTCTCCTGTAGTCACACACATTCTCTTCATCAGTCGCACACACATCCGTCATCAGTACTGTACAGATGTTCTACTGCCATAATATTGTGTACGTGTTCATTATACATAGGATTGGCAAGAAAAAACAAAACAAATGTACAGGTATTTGGAAATGTATGCAAAAAATTAACAAAAAAATTTTTGTGGCAACTCGCGCATGTTGAAGCTGGCGGGTAACTGGCTTCAGGAGTCTACACCTCAGGCGACCACCAAATCATGACATCACACGCCATTTTCCGGACCCCATTGCGGCCAAAGTAAGTACAATTTCAATTTTTTTTTACATATCTGTGATCAGGGAAGGGTATTTAACGTTTTCAAAAACAAAAATATTTTTTTCCCAAGAATTTGTTTCCTGCGCACGTGTTAGTACAGTACTCAAATTGTACGACGGTTGGGGCATAGCCAATCACAGTCGAGTAAGCCTCTGACGTCATTCTCCACAGAGAACTGGTACTAGCCGTTCTGGTGACGAGTCAGTATTCACACAGACCCCAGAGTAGGTAAGACCTCGGCAGGCCAGATAAACAACTTGTTACCTTACTCAATAAACTGCTGGTGATCATCAGTGTATTCTCTACTCTCCAGCAAGAACCATACATCCAAAAGAAGGTAACTAATACACAGGGGGGGTGCCGTATTTGAAAGACGAGCAGCACAGTGGTTAATAAGGCAGTATCACCGTCTCTCAAAATACTGGTATCAATAAATCACTACATCATTCACCTAGCAGTAAATAGGTACCCAGGAGTTAGTCAACTGTTGTGGGTTGTATCCTTGGGAAAGGTCAGTAATTAGACTAGGGCAACCAGGAAAAGCCTAACAGGCTTCCTGTACCCACCAACGAGAAACCAACTGGATAAACATTTATTAAAGTACTTGAAGGCAAAATGTTATCTGCATGTAATGTCATCTCTCAAGCTGATGTATGTCTTTACCAGTGTTGACACCGTGTGCTTGGTACAAGCATAAACCAAGAGAAAATACTTACAATATTCTCATTGTAGGCAAGAATTTGAACATGAGTGAGAGCAGAATTAATGGATTTCATGGAATATGCTGGATGCCATGTGTTTGGTGCCTTGGCCTCACCAAGAGGAGCAGGCAGGGACCGCAGGTAATGTTTCCAGCGGGATGCGTGTCTGGCTTTTGGTGTTCTCTCTATGTATTCCACCAGTTCCTCCATGAATAACCTGACAAATAAATATACATGCGTTATAACATGACCTCAAAATGTTGAGGGCGGAAATTTTCACAGGTTTGAGAACCACTGTTAATACATTTAAGTTGAGTATGACAAGTCAATGCTCAACGACCAACATTTTTACAATACAGTACTAAAGATCCAGTCTCAATCAATTTTAAGACCAGTGTCAGTGAATTAAACAAGAAAGAATGTTTATATTATGAAATAAACCTAATTTTAAGCAATATCATGTTCACAAAAACCTTAATAACCATAAAAATGTGAATAAACACACCTTCCTATCTGCATAGTTGGCTCTGTCATAATTACAACGCCTTTAAATCCAGTACCATTGGTAATGAAAGGTAGTGCGAGCATGCTGTGATAATTGGACACTAGGATGGCATCCACTTCTGAGAAATCAACCAAGCCTGATGTTGGAGGTACAAACTCAGGAGGGGAGTCCACAAATATTCTGTTCATACACTCTCTAAGTTCCTGAAAAAACAATGAATTACTGTATTATGAATCTTTTAATCATAACTGCAATAAAAACTCAGTGTTGAATGTGATGAAATGCTTCTATATTCTGGTGGGTCCCTGGTGACTCCTGTTGCTACCAACTTGGATAGCATGAGGCTCTTGCAAGTCATAGTAAGCCTACTGGGGGCCAAAACCTGTCCTCCCTCTCAAGAAAAGCACAGGGGGCTGTGAATATCAGATCACTCAGATCAACAAATATGCCACCTGAGAGGTAAAGTAAAACAAAACAGACAATGGCAAGGTAAACACAACACAGCAAATGAGACCATGAACTGATCCACCTGGGAGCATCCGGTGGTTCAACCTCTTGTAGCAGCTACCTACCACCAGGTGGTAGTGCAACCAACTACTAGATTTACCCAACCAACTCATTAGTCAGTGAGAGGGGAAAACTAAAACTGAAGCCCCTGAAAGTGGAAACCAAGGAACCATCAAGGAGCCACCAGAAAGAGACATTTTTATTACAATCAACCCTGGTTTTACATCTGATTTACATCTGATTGGAGGTTCGAGATCACATGGATTCCGAGTGAATCAGACCTTGATACAGTACTCAGTTTAACTTTAGTGCCAGCCAAGACATCACAAAGTGTAATTTTTTCTTACTTTAATCAATTTTAATTAAATATATTTGTTTTCATTTTTCCCTTAACCCTTACACTGCCACAGCCTGGGAATGGGGGGTATAAGCTAGGGCTGGGCAAAAAAATATTTGAATTATGTGAAAATTAATATTAAATGTTAAACAAATCTCCAACTTACTGGCTTCAGCGTCATGTAAGTTTCATCCCAATATTTTCAGAAATGGATTTTAGACAATTTTATTTTTAAAAAGTAGAACATTTTGTTGATAAGGAGAACAGCTCCTATTAACAGGAATTGAGGGATAATGCAGTAATAAAGAGATACAAGCACCTGTTCAATGCACAAAGAAGTAGAATAGTAGTAAGAAGTATCCACTAAGTTGATATGCAGCTGGTGCCTTATAGCATTGCTGAGTAATACATGTTAACACAAATAATAATGAGTATGTTATTATGCTCTATTTTGTTCTATATCATACAAATACATTGTCCAATGGCACCTGTTACTTTCACCGATGTAATTGGTGAAAGTAACAGGTGCCACAATTATTTTTCTGTGGGAAGCCCCTATGGCTCCCTGGAGCTTATCGGGCCCCTTGTGGTTGGGGTTTTCCTTATCTGCCATCAACCGGGGTTAGGCACCCAGAAAGGTAGGCATAACAAAACAAACCCCACATGGTAAAAACTGAAACAGAAAACCGAACAGAGAGGTAGAAACTCCCTACAATCCCAAGGAAACAAGGAAACAAGCAAACATCACACTTTACTTCCGCGCCGATCGTCCGTGCAGCCCTCCCCACCTCGAGAGGGGGGGGGGGGGAGCCTCGGACCTCACCATGCCGGCTGCCTAGCATCAGTTCGTAAACTAATGTCAACCGAGATAGACGCTTCTCTGGCCTCAGTTTCCTAGGCGGTGTTTGCCTTTCGTGGCGTTCACTGTCGTGTGTTGTGTTGTGCGGTGGCCAGGAGTACCTCATCAGTACCAGGGCTGCATGCACTTAGGGGCTTCCTTCCCTAAGCGTCCTGTGAGTACTGCCCCTGCGTGACAGGGTTAACTTCCCTGGGGCATTCGGGAACCACTCTCGTAGAGCTTCTTGCTGCTCAGCATTTGCCTTGCCCTTGGGGCCAGTTGGGGCTTGGGGCCCCTTGTTGGCCCTGGGTAGGGACTGGTATTGTGCTGGTTAGGGCGTCAAGGTGTTGCGCGACCTGCCACCTAAGCGGCGACCGGTTCCTGTTGCCTCTGGGGACGGTGTACCTGCTTGATGGGGTTCTGGGAGTTCTTCTACTCCCCAAGCCCGGCCCGAGGCCAGGAACTTCTATTCGAAAACAAGCTAGTGTGTCCCAGAAGTCCACGGACGTACCAGCAATAAGGCGTATGCTCGCAAGTAGGTCGTGTAACAACCGCAGACCTCTGATGGTTATACAGTGTTTCCCGATTGTGCCCATAGCACCACTGCACTCCACTCGTACTATCCCGCAAGTTCTAACAGATAGGCGGGACCCAAGAGCCGGAGCTCAAACCCTGCAAGCACAGCCAGAAGCCTTACCAGGTGAGTACATAACCAACACCACAACCCCCACACCTCATAACACGAAAAAAGGTGGGTCCCCTGAATGACTAGCATGGGTTGGACATGCACATGAGTGGGACAGGAAGGGTTGAAAAAGGGACAGTCACTGGTGTGCGAACGGTCTCAGTCATACAAAAATATACCTAATTAAAGACAGGTATATAAACAACACCGCATCCAGCGCCCGGCCAAAAGACGCCAGACCGCAGAAACTCACCTGGCGAATGGTGGCACAAACGTGACACGACTCAACCGTGCCCAGAAGAACCTGGGAGCACCGCCAGGTGAAGACGCCAGAGCCGGACCCGGCTGGACCCGCAGGGTAGAGGCGAAGGAGGCGGCCCACACCCATGACACAGGGAAAACCTCTGCGTCCGCCCCACAACTGGAAACCAGGACACCCCCGGAGCGAAGGGGCACATACCGCAGCAAGAGAGAAGACCGAGAGGCGAAGCACTTGAGCAAAAAGGGCGCAAAACACCAGCACTGAAACACACCTCCCACACCAAAACAAACTCCACGGCGCATGCGCATGACACGCTGGCCGAACTGCACAACCCTCTCTGCGGGAAGGCGCCAACCAGGACTACTGCACTAGAAAAGTAGTCAAAAGAGGAAGCAGGAACAATAAAACAGGCCAACGAAGTGAAGACAGAGCCCAAAAAGGTACCCAACCGGGCCACAAGCAGCCCAACAAGGCTACAAGTAGCCCAACAGGGCTACAAGTAGCCCAACCGGCCCACAAGTAGCCCAACTGGGCCACAAGTAGCCCAAACTGGGCCACTGGCCACAAGCAGCCCAACCGGGCTACAAGTAGCCCAAAACGGCAACAAGGACGAGGAGCAGACAGACGTTCCAACAATGCGGGAAGTAGCGAAAACCTTCCCGAACCCTCGAGAACACAGAAGCCAACTCTAGTCCCGAAGGCACACAAAGGCGCAGGCGCACCGGAGACCAGAAGTCTCGTAGAACCCCAAGAACAGGGAAACATGACGAAAACACCGTCCCAAAAAACGGTGGGAGGAAACATCCACCCACAGGACGGAACCAACCGACTCAAAGGCCAAGGAAACGAGCCCGGGGAGGGGCCGACGCCCAACAGCACATACGGCGAGTGGGGAGGAAAGACCCCACTCCGCGTAACCACAAGCCCCGCTTAGAGGGGGATAAAAACCCCACGGGGTCCTATGGGGCCAAGGCCCCCCAAGTCAGCCCCTCCCCAGCCCCGGGAACCTACACGACAGGCCCCGGGGCCGAGCCGTCCCCCCAAAGCCCCGGCTGTACCAGAAAACCGGGGCATCCGCGAAAACACTAAGGAAGGGAGCCCACTGGCAGACTCTTACAACACGGCTGGAGGAACAGGCTCAAATGCCCGTCACTACCCCAGAAGGGGAATTCCCCGAGACTGCCCAAGTCTCAACACCATCAAACCTCGCCCCGAACCTACAGACGGTAAGGAACCGGATGCAGGCAGGAAGGGGGATCCAGGGGAAAGACAAGGGGGCGTGGAAGGAACCGAAGCAACCAATACCCCCAAGTCCCAACACGAACCAAAACGGGGCAGCCCCGGGGCTTCCGGGGAGTAAACCACGAGAGCGTTGCCACCACCAAGGCTCAAAGTGCAACGCCCCTGCTGCCCGCACCCGCTTAGTCAGCACAACTGGGTAACCGAGCCACAACGAGCAACCAAACTCGCAGGACTCCGGGTTGAAGGTGTCACCGACCCCACAGGCAGCAGACGGAGGCAAAACAGAGTCACCCAGAGACAAAGGGTGAAAGCAACCCTCAAACTCGCTGGAAGCGAGGGGGGACTCTGGGGTCACATGCATCGGACCCACGCGCCCCCAGGGGTTTCCCAGGGTACCGAGCGTTTACTATAAGAGGACTCGCGCTCAGGTAATCCCAGGCAGGGTACTGCTAACCAGCACCCAAAGCTACCAAACAACTTTCTAAGAGCTGAACCCCCGAGACATGTACACTCACGGGGACCTAGCAGGGGGTACCACCAGATAATACTCAGCACACAAGGGACACAAGGGGCAAGAACGAAGGCAGGCCCCCCCCCCACCAGGTAGATAAACAAAAAGAAAAAGAAAACCCCGCAAGAGGACAGCGTACCCAAGCGGAACAGAGCCGGCCGCCATGATTGGTAAAGACAAGCTGCACAGTACCCTGCGCCCCACCAGTGCAAAAACTGCCCCTTACTCTAAGGCGAACAAGGGAGACAGAACACCCGAGCACACAAAGAGCGACCGAAAACCAAGCAGTAAACGGCCTAGCAAGGGCAGGACCCAAGGAACTTGTGGAAGGTGGCCCCAAGCCCCAAGGGCAGTACTTACAGGGCACCTAGGGAAGGGAACCCTAGGCGCACGCAGCCCGACTACTGGAGACACACTCCCAGCTCACGCACCACCTAGAAGACAGACACCACACTTTAGGTACAGTGCTGAAACAACTACTGGAGCCGGAGCACATAACCGGTGCCTATAGCATCAGCCGAAGAACTGATGGGTGGATAGCCGGCGTGGGAGGTCTGGGGCTCCCCCTTCCCCCTCCCAGGGAGGGGGGAGCTGCACAGACAGCGGCGCGGTGACGTATGACATCATACTAGTTTGCTTGTTTTCTGTTGAGGAGTTCTATCCACTAGTTAGGCTTTAGGCAGCAATTTTCACCAGAATAGGGGTTTGTTTTGGAATGCTTACCTTTCTGGATGCTTGACTCGGTCGATGGCAGACATAGAATGCTTCCAACCACACGGGGGTTTCTATAGGCCATTGCTCCCCTTGCCTCTCTGAGGGGGCCAGGTTCTGGCCGTGGTCCCCGGTAGGCCCTAGAACTCCATACACATGACTGATGCCAAAGTCTGACATTAGCATATCAGCCTGGAAAAGTTCCGGGGAGCCGACGGGGCTCCCTCCAGAAAATCCAGTTTCTGACCAATTCTCACCATTTTTACATATAGTGTGCGTAGCTGTCTGTTCTACAATCCTATTAGAATAGATTTTTCATAAATCCTAAACATTTGGAGTTATAAATTTTGTTGTCTGAATTTGGTGCATATTTCAAATGCCATATTGACAATTTTTTTTACAGTAAATTAAACTGAAAATCTATACTGTATTCTACATCTATTAAAATGAAGATCATATACTATTCTGAGAGAATAATAACAATGAACAATTGGTGATATTTATTATTTTTGCAACTGATCTGAAAATCTGAAATTTTAAATATTAAATTTTATAATAATTTTTAATTTTCTTGTTTTTCAAGTTATGTTGGTAATCATTTAGACAAAGTTGGAGCATTTGCCTAGTAGATTATGCACAAAAACCTGCAAAGCGTTAGAGAAAGTTTGAAAAAAAAGATCGATTGCTTGGTTGTTGTCTGTGGTAAAGTAAGGGAATACACGCAAAACACAAAGTATGAACAATGAAACTTTAATTAAACTGAAAGCAAATTAAAAACAAAGACAATTCCTTGGCTATGTACAGTGCAAACAAACAAGTCAAAAAATATAACATAAAAATTAAGAACAAGGGTGACGTTACTCTAAACATAAAATAAAGACAATGAAATAAGCAGGTGCTGAGAATAAAGCACTAGCTGAGAAACATCCACCTGATAGACAGAGCGTATATCAGTTAGTTGTTTACAGCTTGAGAGCACAAGATATTCTAACTTCAATCACTGGTTCAAGCCCAGACATCGACTAAGTAGAGGGCGCTGAGGTGCAGGTGTGCAGTCGGCAGGTCACCAATCAGAAGCAGGCAGGCTGGGAATGGTAGTTTGCTGGTTGATGACGGTGGCGAGCCGGCATGGAGGGAGTGTGGAGTAGGGGGGAGTTTAGGGTACATTTGCCTTCTGGTCAAAACGTTTTGTGCTACTGGTAGACGTATCTTGAAGGTAGCATCTTATTGTTGTATATATATAAGTAACTATGTAGGGAAGAGCAGGCTCAATCTCTCTTGAAAGAGATTATTGTCACAAAATATTATATATATATATATATATATATATATATATATATATATATATATATATATATATATATATATATATATATATATATATATATATATATATATATATATATTATTAAATATGACCGAAAAAGTAAGATTAATAATTCTAACACGAATTTTCTCAATCTTTCGTACATTACGCTTCACTGTTGGAGGTAAATCAAAAATCACTTCTCCAAAATTCATTTTTATTTCTAGTCTGACGCGACACGGGCGCGTTTCGTAAAACTTATTACAATTTCAAAGACTTCACAAATACACAACTGATTAGAACTTACTGGTGTAAGTTCTAATCAGTTGTGTATTTGTGAAGTCTTTGAAAATGTAATAAGTTTTACGAAACGCGCCCGTGTCGCGTCAGACTAGAAATAAAAATGAATTTTGGAGAAGTGATTTTTGATTTACCTCCAACAGTGAAGCGTAATGTACGAAAGATTGAGAAAATTCGTGTTAGAATTATTAATCTTACTTTTTCGGTCATATTTAATAATATATGTCTACAGGAAAGACTGCTACCAAAATATACTAATATATATATATATATATATATATATATATATATATATATATATATATATATATATATATATATGTATATATATATATATATATATATATATATATATATATATATATATATATATATATATATCTATATATATATATATATATATATATATATATATATATATATATATATATATATATATATATATATATATATGTATATGTGTATATATATATATATATATATATATATATATATATATATATATATATATATATATATATATATATATATATATATATATATATACATATATATATATATATACATATATATATATATACATATATATATATATATATATATATATATACATATATATATATATACATATATATATATATATATATATATATATACATATATATATATATATGTATATATATATATGTATATATATATATATATATATATATATATATATATATATATATATATATATATATATATATATGTCGTACCTAATAGCCAGAACGCACTTCTCAGCCTACTATGCAAGGCCCGATTTGCCTAATAAGCCAAGTTTTCCTGAATTAATATATTTTCTCTAATTTTTTTCTTATGAAATGATAAAGCTACCCATTTCATTATGTTTGAGGTCAATTTTTTTTTATTGGAGTCAAAATTAACGTAGATATGTGACCGAACCTAACCAACCCTACCTAACCTAACCTAACCTATCATTATCGGTTAGGTTAGGTTAGGTAGCCGAGAAGTTAGGTTAGGTTAGGTTAGGTAGGTTAGGTAGTCGAAAAACAATTAATTCATGAAAACTTGGCTTATTAGGCAAATCGGGCCTTGCATAGTAAGCTGAAAAGTGCGTTCTGGCTACTAGGTACGACATATATATATATATATATATATATATATATATATATATATATATATACACACATACACACACACACACACATATATATATACACATACACACACGTGGACAAAGGAAGAACTGGATGACAAACGAGAGGGCCTCATAATGGTCATGAGAGATATTATTGTACAAGCAGATAAAGATAAATCACGACTGTTGATACTGGGGGACTTCAACTTTAGAGCAATAGACTGGGAGGCCTATGAAGCAAGAACGGAGGACTTTTGGACATGCAGATTTGTGAACCTCATTCTGGAGACATTCTTGTATCAACACATAAAGCAAGCCACAAGAATGAGGGAAGGAGATGTACCGTCAGTACTGGATCTAGTATTCACCAGGAAAGAAGAAGAGATTTTTGACATCCAGTACCTTCCTCCCTTGGGAAAGAGTGATCACGTCCTGTTAGACATTAAATATGCTTTAAGATATCATCTAGAAGAAAATGGGGACATTGAAACAGTTGATAAACTCGATTTAAAGAGAGGCAACTATGGGGAACTTCGAAATTTTTTTAATGAGTGTAATTGGACAGAATTGTTGGTAGGCAGGGAAGTAAATGAAATGTATGCCAAATTTTTAAAACTATACGAGGAAGGCACACAAACATTCATACAAAAACAGAGATGCAGGACCAGAAAACAGGATTGGTTCGACAGAAATTGTGAGAGGGCAAGAGACCAAAAGACACAAAAATGGAATCAGTATAGGAAGAGGCCAAACCCCCAAACATACCAGCGATACAAAGATGCGAGAAACAACTATACAGCAGTAAGGAGAGAGGCAGAAAGAAATTTTGAAAAAGGGATAGCAGATAAATGTAAAACAGAACTGGGCCTATTCTTCAAATTCATAAACAACAAATTGCAGGTAAAGGATAATATCCAGAGGTTGAAAATGGGAAATAGATTCACGGAAAATGAAAAGGAAATGTGTGAAACATTAAATGAAAAGTTCCAAAGTGTGTTTGTACAAAATGAAATCTTCAGAGAACCAGACACAATAAGAATTCCAGAGAACAACATAGAGCGGATAGAGGTGTCTAGAAATGAAGTGGAAAATATGCTAAAGGAGCTCGGGAAGAACAAAGCAGCTGGCCCAGATGGCGTTTCACCATGGGTTCTGAGAGAATGTGCATCTGAGCTCAGCATTCCACTTCACCTGATCTTTCAGGCATCCCTGTGTACAGGAATCGTAGCAGACGTGTGGAAACAGGCTAACATAGTTCCAATCTACAAAAGTGGCAGCAGGGAAGACCCCCTCAATTATAGACCTGTATCATTGACAAGTGTAATAGTGAAAGTATTGGAAAAGCTAATCAAAACTAAATGGGTAGAACACCTGGAGAGAAATGATATAATATCAGACAGACAGTATGGTTTTCGATCTGGAGGATCCTGTGTATCGAATTTACTCAGTTTCTATGATCGAGCCACAGAGATATTACAGGAAAGAGATGGTTGGGTTGACTGCATCTATCTGGACCTAAAAAAGGCTTTCGACAGAGTTCCACATAAGAGGTTGTTCTGGAAACTGGAAAATATTGGAGGGGTGACAGGTAAGCTTCTATCATGGATGAAAAATTTTCTGACTGATAGAAAAATGAGGGCAGTAATCAGAGGCAATGTATCGGAATGGAGAAATGTCACAAGTGGAGTACCACAGGGTTCAGTTCTTGCACCAATGATGTTTATTGTGTACATAAATGATCTACCAGTTGGTATACAGAATTATATGAACATGTTTGCTGATGATGCTAAGATAATAGGAAGGATAAGAAATTTAGATGACTGTCATGCCCTTCAAGAAGACCTGGACAAAATAAGTATATGGAGCACCACTTGGCAAATGGAATTTAATGTTAATAAATGTCATGTTATGGAATGTGGAATAGGAGAACATAGACCCCACACAACCTATATATTATGTGAGAAATCTTTAAAGAATTCTGATAAAGAAAGAGATCTAGGAGTGGTTCTAGATAGAAAACTATCACCTGAGGACCACATAAAGAATATTGTGCAAGGAGCCTATGCTATGCTTTCTAACTTCAGAATTGCATTTAAATACATGGATGGCGATATACTAAAGAAATTGTTCATGACTTTTGTTAGGCCAAAGCTAGAATATGCAGCTGTTGTGTGGTGCCCATATCTTAAGAAGCACATCAACAAACTGGAAAAGGTGCAAAGACATGCTACTAAGTGGCTCCCAGAACTGAAGGGCAAGAGCTACGAGGAGAGGTTAGAAGCATTAAATATGCCAAAACTAGAAGACAGAAGAAAAAGAGGTGATATGATCACTACATACAAAATAGTAACAGGAATTGATAAAATCGACAGGGAAGACTTCCTGAGACCTGGAATTTCAAGAACAAGAGGTCATAGATTTAAACTAGCTAAACACAGATGCCGAAGAAATATAAGAAAATTCACCTTCGCAAATAGAGTGGTAGACGGTTGGAACAAGTTAAGTGAGAAGGTGGTGGAGGCCAAGACCGTCAGTAGTTTCAAAGCGTTATATGACAAAGAGTGCTGGGAAGACGGGACACCACAAGCGTAGCTCTCATCCTGTAACTACACTTAGGTAATTACACACACACACACACACACACACACACACACACACACACACACATCATACATATATATATACACACACACGCCATGCGCAGCTTAAGAGTTAAGGGTATCCTGAACTACACATAAATGAAATAATTTCAGAATTATAATGTTATGATTAACGGGTTACGCACATGCTAAAACATTTACAAGGTAGTTACCCCTTCGAGTTGTGAATCGGCATCTCTTGGAACCCAAGTGCTGAGGACACCAAGCCTCTGTGATGCCACCAGTGGCAGAGGGAGGAAGTGACTGACACTGCTCATGTCCATGCCACAGTCCAGCATCAGCGTGCAGCTCTTGAATGTCACCACATTGCATGGTTTGTTTGGGTGCCCACTCAGGCAGTACTGAAATAAAAGAACATTAAAAGTATACAACAAAATGAATTGGAGTGTGTAAAAACTAGCGTTGAATGTAATGAAACGCCCTTTTCTGGGTAAGACCCGGAGGCTCCCCAGAGCTATCCAGGCTAATATGGATATACTGTAATAGACTTTGGCATCAATGTGAATTAAGTTCTAGGCCTACTGGGGACCACAAGCCAGAACCTGGCCCCCCTCAGAGAGGCACAAGGAGCAGTGGCATATAAAAACCCCTGTGTGGTTGGAAGTATTCTATGTCTGTCACTGACTGGGTCAGGCACCCAGAAAGGTAAGTATCCCAAAACAAACAACTATTCTGGTTAAGAAATTGCTACTGAACGCCAAACTAGTGGACAGAATCCACCCCCCCCCCAAAAAAAAAAAAAGCAAATGAGCATAATGTCACCATGTCGCCGCGCCACTTGTCAGTGCAGCTCCCCTCTTCTCGAGAAAGGGCAAGGCCCAAACCCCTCACGCTGGCTATCCACACCCCAGTTCTGAGGCTGGACTGTCAAAAACACCTGAAAAATTGTTGACCGGAGGGATGAAGGGTTGCCGGTGAGCCTCTGGGTTTCACCCAAAAAATGGCATTTCATTACATTAAACACTGGTTTCCTGGGGAAAGCCCCTTCAGCTCCTCGGAGCTACTTACCTAAAGACAGTAACAAGAGGGACTTACCTCGGAGGTGGTCGGCACTCGCCCCTCAACACAAATCAGCCCTCCCATCAGCAGAACCCTCACTAAGAAGGGAATATGAGAAGGGACAGAAGAAAGTGAGTCTCAAGGTAATGTACACTAACATAGATGGGATTACAAATAAAACAAATGAACTTGGAGAATGGGTACTTGAAGAAAATCCAGACATAATAGCACTCACAGAAACAAAGCTAATGAAAACCATAACAACTGCAGTGTTACCACAGGACTACTGTGTTGTGAGGAAAGAGAGAGAAGGAAGAGGAGGTGGTGGTGGTGTTGCTCTGCTGGTAAGAAAAGGCTGGGATTTTGAGGAGTTAGTTATTCAGGCCTATGAAGGTTTCAGTGACTACATAACAGGTGCCGTAGCAACTGGAAGACAAAAAACTATAGTCGCAGTCATATATAACCTACCACTAAATGACAGAAGACCCAAACAGGAATATGATAAAAAAAACATGGCCACCATTAACATAATAGAGAGAGCATCTCTTGCTAGCAGGAATAGATCTGGACTACTAATCATGAGGGCCTTCAACCATGGGAAGATAGATTGGGAGAACAGAAATCCACATGGAGAACCAGATACATGGAGAGCTAAGCTGCTGGACGTGGCAACAAGAAACTTTCTAAGCCAACACATCAAGGGACTTACAAGAATGAGAGGGGAAGATGAACCAGCCATGCTTGATCTGATATTTACCCTCAATGAGTGGGATATAAAGGAAGTTAACACTTTAGTCCGGGCACGATGCAGCATTGCGTAATCCGATTACTGTCGGTAATCTCGGTGATGACGCAATGCTGCGTCCACTAAAATAATTGCCAAAAATCAGGTTTTTATCCGATTTTTTGGGGACTGGTTTTAAAATGCGCGCCTATCGTGATGGAACAACCTCAGTGCAGCAGGTAACTGTCAACAAACCGAATGCAATCTGTGACTACAATACAAACATGCAAGGTGTTGATCACTTTGACCAAATGATCTATTATTATCACTTCACAAGGAAAACTCACAAATGGACGAAGAAAATTACCTTCTATTTTGTGCAAATGGCTATCTACAATGCTTATGTGATGTACAACTACTACACAACATATAGAAGGACTCCACTAAACATTTGTGGGCAGGAATTGGGAGTGTAGCTGGAAGGCGTCTGGGCGCTCACTCGCGGATAACACGTGGCCGGTCTTCAACTCGTCGGCGGGTGGAGCGTGACCAGGTTTTTTATTTTATATGCTAATATTCCTCTAGAGAATTCTATTGCAAACCCATTGATACCATAATGAAAGACCTAAGACGAAAATTGAGGTGACCAGAGTGAAAAGAGTGAACACATTTTATCGCTTTTGTGCGCTCCTGGGTAACTCGTTCGCACTTTCTCTGTTTGCTGCGGGTAATTAGCCGGGCTTTTGGAGTTTACATGCACTTAGTGCTGTAGAGAATTCTATTGCGAACACAATGATACCAAATTTAATCTTGTAGGACGAGAATTGAGGTGACAAAGTTGAAGAGACTATACACTTTTCAGAATTAAAGCGCGCTCCCGTGAAACGCTGGGACCCACTACGCACAGTTGAGGGGTGGCGCACTGGGTGCACGAAAGTGTTAAGATCGAAGCACCCTTGGGAATGAGTGATCACAGTGTATTGATCTTTGAGTACTTGGTAGAGCTAGAACTTATCTCTCAAAAAAAAAGTACTAGGAAACAAAAGGCTGGCATACCGAAAGGGGAAAGGGTCCGGCCAGTATCTTCCAGGTGTATATTATTTGATATCTCTCTCGTCTTTTTTCTAGTGAGTACATTTGAAGGGCTTTGAGACGATCCCAATAATTTAGGTGCTTTATTGCGTCTATGCATGCCGTATATGTTCTCTGTATTCCCTCTATTTCAGCAATCTCTCCTGCTCTGAAGGGGGAAGTGAGTACTGAGCAGTACTCAAGACGGAACAACACAAGTGACTTGAAGACTACAACCATTGTGATGGGATCCCTGGATTTGAAAGTTCTCGTAATCCATCCTATCATTTTTCTGGCTGTCGCAATATTTGCTTGGTTATGCTCCCTAAACGTTAGGTTGTCAGACATCATTATTCCCAAATCCTTTACATGCTGTTTTCCTACTATGGGCACATTTGATTGTGTTTTGTACCCTGTATTATGTTTAAGGTCCTCATTTTTACCGTACCTGAGTACCTGGAATTTATCACTGTTAAACATCATGTTAATTTCTGATGCCCAGTCGAAAACTTTATTAATATCAGCTTGAAGTTTTTCAATGTCTTCAGCCGAGGTAATTTTCATACTGATTTTTGTGTCATCTGCAAAGGATGATACGAAGCTGTGACTTATATTTTTGTCTATATCTGATATGAGAATAAGGAAAAGCAGCGGTGCAAGGACTGTACCCTGAGGTACAGAGCTTTTAACTGTGCTCGGACTAGATTTTATATGGTTGACCGTTACTCGCGGACTAGATTTTATATGGTTGACCGTTACTCGCTGAGTCCAGTTTGACAGAAAACTGAGTATCCAGCGTCCTACTTTACCGGTTATTCCCATTGACTTCATTTTGTGTGCTATCACGCCATGGTCACATTTATCAAAAGCCTTTGCGAAGTCTGTGTATATCACAGCATTCTGTTTTTCTTCTAATGCCTCAGTGACTTTGTCGTAGTGCTCAAGTAGCTGTGAGAGGCACAATCTTCCTGCTCGAAATCCATGTTAGCCTGGGTTGTGAAGGTCATTGGTCTTCATGAAATTGGTGACCTGACTCCTAATCACTCTCTCAAATACTTTTATAATGTGCGATGTTAGTGCAACTGGTCTATAATTCTTTACCAATGCTTTGCTCCCTCCCTTGTGTAGAGGGGCTATGTCTGCTACTTTAAGTGCATCTGGTATCTCCCCCGTGTCCAAGCTCTTCCTCCACACTATACTAAGTGCCTGTGCTACCGGCACTTTGCATTTCCTTATAAATATTGAATTCCATGAATCTGGACCTGGGGCCGAGTGCATGGGCATGTTTTCAATTTCTCTTTCAAAGTCTAGTGCGCTCGTGTTGACATCAATTATATTTACAGGGGTTTGAATATCCCGCATAAAGAAATTGTCTGGATCTTACACTTTCATGTTGTTTATTGGAGTGCTAAACATGTCCTCATACTGCTTTTTTAGGATTTCACTAATTTCTTTGTCATCCTCCGTGTATGAACCTTCACTTGTACGAATAGGTCCAATACTGGCGGTTGTTTTTGCTTTTGATTTTGCATATGTGAAGAAGTATTTTGGATTTTTCTTTATTTCCTGAGTTGCTTTCTGTTCTAACTGCCTTTCTTCAGTTTGATACGAGTGTTTCAATTTCCGCTCGATTTCTTCAATCTCCCTATTTAAATTATTCCTTCTTTGACGGGAAATTCGTGTCTGCATAAGCATTTCCGTTATTTTTTTTCTTCGTTTATAGTGTCATCTGCGTTCTCTTTCTACATTGGATCTCTTTCTGGCTTTCCTCAAAGGAACATGTTTCAGACAGACAGACTTGATACGCTTCCGAAGTCAGTTTTTCTATTCCTTCTTTAGGACTTGTATTACTTAGAACAGTTTCCCATGGAATGTTTGTAAGTTCCCTGTTTATTATCTCCCCAGTCTATCCTTTTATTATTAAAATTGAATTTACTGAATAGCCCCTCTCGCTTTATCAACGTTTTAGGTCTATTCTGAGTATTGATGGTCGGTTGCACTTCAATGAGCTTGTGATCTGAGTATGTGGTATCTGATATCGTAATGTCTCTGATAATGTCTTCATTGTTCGTAAAGACCAGATCTAGAATATTTTCATTTCTCGTTGGCTCCGATATCTTCTGGTTGAGTGAAAATTTGTCACAGAATCTAAGTAGTTCTCTAATCTGTGGTTGGTTAGGTCCTGATAGATTTCCTGGTATAATATTATTGTTTGCTATTCTCCACCTGAGACTAGGCAAGTTGAAGTCACCTAGGAAGATAATATCAAGTATCGGGTTCTCCAAATTATCAAGGCTATTCTCTATTTTGTTTATCTGTTCTGTGAATTCCTCAGCCGTTGCATCTGGCGGTTTGTATACATATTAGAATAATCACTAAATTTATTTTCTCTATTTTTGATCCCAGTACCTCTACCATCTCATTTGTAACGTTAAGGAGCTCCGAGCATACAAGGTCTTCCCTAATATACAGACCCACTCCTCCATGTGACCTAATTTTCCTATCACACCTGTATAGGTTATATCCTGGAATCCAGATCTCACTGTCTAAGAATTCCCCTGCATGGGTTTCTGTGAAAGCTCTAAATACTGCATTTGACTCTGTGAGGAGGCCATTTATGAACTGTACTTTATTATGTGTTCTTGTTTTCAGTCCTTGTATGTTGGCAAAGATGAATGAGGTTACTCTATTAGTGATAGTTTGACTGGGAGACTTTTTCGGCAAGCCCATTAGGCGTGGACATATTGAGTTTTTTCTAACCAGTGCTGATTGTTGTAGGGCAGTTGCCTGTCGTAGTTGTAGTTCCCTTTCGGTGTGTAATTGTATCTGTAATTCTGGAATGCAAGTGGATCTGGCATCCAGTTCCATACATTCTCCTTGCTCCTCCTTTTGAATTCTCTTTCGGTTTGGTATAAAAAATTTATCGAGTTTCCTCCAAATTCATTATCCTGCTTGCCACTCTTTATGTGGCGTTCCTTGCCTTTCACGTGAAAGTATGGGCAGCTGAGGTCATAGCATTTTCTGTCCTCCAGTGAGGTTTGGCACATGTCAGGATGGAAAACCTACATATTGATCCAAATCGACACTCACCTTTCCTAAGCATATTTAAACATTTTTGGGATGTTGGTAACTGCATTCTAATCCATTCTTATTACCAGCATATCTATGTCTGCATATGCCCTTTGCATAAAATTTGCATAAGTCTGTCCTGGTCTGACTCGCTCTATCGGGAACCGTTGTAGTGTCTGAACCTATCTTGCTGTCAGTGCTGTCTGTTACACTTTCTAGTTTACTGTCATCTACATCCGGACCTACTGAGTCAGAGTTTACAACTTCCTGAGTTTCAGCTTCAGTTTCATCCCTGACTATAGCCTCCGCCCCTGGTATATTAGAATTGTTGTTGTTCCTTTCCCACTCCTTCTGGATGGCTGGTAGGCTTCCAATGAATGATGTTTTCCGATCATGCGTCATGTTATCTAGAAGGTTTTTTAGGATATTCCAAGCTGGCAGGTCATTTTTACACACCCAGAGCAAGTGGCCAGCTCTCAGTGCCGTGGTGTTACTCACTCCTGTACAAGCCGAATGAAATCTATTCTTACAGATATAACATTCAATTCCCGTTGCTTTCGACTTTAAGGAGTTGTTACAGTGGCCACAAATTTGTTTATTTACTCCCATTTTGCCTTGTTTTGTTGTATATATCTATATATTTATAATATTATATGTATACCGTATATTTGTAATAATATATATGTTTATTTGTTCTACTGTATGGTCAGTACTTATCGCACGGTCGAGGGCGAGGGTCCCAGAGGCTGTACAGTTGACACGTTGTTGTCCCAGGCCGCCGGCTGGAGGCCGTCAGTTGCCAGTTACTTGAGTTATAACACTGATATATGATATATGCCAAAGTCTAATATATCCATATCAGCCTAGATAGCTCTGGGAAGCCAAAGTGGCTTTCCCCAGAAACACCTATAGGATAAAGTTACAAGAACCAATCTCTAGCCAGCTCCTGAAAAAAAACTGCACCTCCTGCGTTGGAAGGTGAAATGCTAATTTCTGGGTAAGCCCCGGTGGCTCCCTGAAGATATACACCAAGATGGTTCCCAGCTACCAGATCCCATCAGCCATGGATTTCTGAGGCCTACTAGGGACCAGAGCCAGAACTTGGCAAGATGGTGAGTGCTATTGAACACATTACGCAAGAGCTCTGTATATAGGCCAATAGTTTAGAGGAGACACAAAATGGAGATGTACTCTATCTAAGTTTGATTTACAAGTATGGATACATAGCCTACTGTGATGCTCCTTCACCTGGAAAAACAAAGTTTCTTTAGATGAAATAACATTCATTTCATGTGTAGTCTCATCTGTTGAACGTTTTCTGTGTACAACAAAACCTTCTATTGTTCCACTATTTACTTTATAATTGTTCTATTGTTTACTGCTTTATTATTTTACTATTGTTCATTTTAAGTAAAATTATATAAATTAATGCAAAAGTTTGCTTGTGCCTTTTTGCAAAAGGCATATTAATTCAGACAATGTTGAATGTAATTTGTCCTAATTTTGCATAGGAGTAAATGATATCCAAAAAGTGGCTATAGACAATCTGGTTTTACCATGAAAATCACTCCAAAACACACAAAATAGTTCATGGGGGTTCTGGAAAGACACAATAGGTGAAGACCCTTGTGGAGCTCACAAAACCCATGGTGTTCAGGATGTTGGGAAACCTCAAGAAGGTTGGCAATATAGTACAGTAATAGTGAAGATATTCAACCTGTGTCAGCGTAGAGTAGGGTTAGTAAAGATCATGCATATTACCAGTTTGTATTAAAAAACCCTTTTATGCCTTTTCTCCATTCTAGGAGGAGACCTGGTCGACGACCGGGCCGTGGGGACACTAAGCCCTGGAAGCACCTCAAGGTAATGCCCGAAAGTTTATGCCCGAAACGCTTTGCGTAATAGTGGCTTTAGGCATTGTATGTACTAGCCCTAACTATAAATCCATCACTCTTTGTAAAATCTCTTTTATGTATGTACCTTACCTAAATAAACATTTTGATATTTTGATTTTTTTTGTAACCTCAAGGTAGGACCCTATTTTTCACTAAGGGGTAAACAAAATACTGTATAAATAAATCTAATCATCTCTCATATTCATGTTGTTGTAACCCTGATGCATCTAGTCAATTGTATGGTTTTCAGGTTTTGAGATAACTTAAACTATCCAGGCTCAGTAGGACTCAAAGACATCAACCTCCAGCTTTCTGTCTGCTTCAGTGCCTGTCATAATAATCCAAAAACTCTTTATAAATCATTTTCAAATTCAAATTCAAATTTTTATTCAGGTAAAAGTACATACATAGATGATAAGTTATAAACAATGTTAGATTTATTGATAGAGCTAGTACATACAATACCTAAAACCATTAATACGCATAGCGTTACGGCAAGGTGTGGAAGAAAAAAAAAAAAAAGACACTTAGACTAAAACTTAATAGTAATTGAGAATAAAGTATAAATTGTATTGAAATAAGGAATAATAAAAAAAGGGGAGAACATGGCAGAAATCAGCAATTATAATAATAATAATAATAATAATAATAATAATAATAATAATAATAATAATACTGTAATAATAATAATAATTTATTTAGGAAAAGTACATACAGTACATAGTTGCAGAGATACAGTACAAACATTCTGTTTGATTTAAAGATAGAGGTAGTACATACAATACCTAATGCTTTATCTGGACTGCCACAAAAGGTTGTTGGAGTGTTTATATTTTTCAATTTGGTTACTTAAACAGTGTTGTTTTGTAACTATGTCAAAATGTTTAAATTTTTGGCAAAACAGGATGAAGTTGACAAATGTACTTGTAACTGGTCTATTCCTTACGTTGGTCAAACCTTAATACCAAGTGTTGCTTAGGTGAAGAACAGGGGTTAACCCTCCTGAATCCATGATCTTTTCCCAGAGCCTTTCTCCGATCTTCATGATTACAAATCAACATACACCTGGTGACAGAGGTGAAAATCTTCACTATGCACAATTCTGACTGCATGCAATTTTCACTAAATACTTCATTAGCCTATATGATATTAACAACACCTGCTCCTCACATTCACAACTGAATGGAGATCCTCTTTGCTCTATCCCTTATGATCTATGATTTGGTGATGAGCATAAGGCCTATCAATCTAATAGCATAAGGTGAGGATGTTGAACAACCGCGGACCTCTGATGTTTATACAGTGTTCTCTGATTGTGCCAATGGCACCCCTGCTCTTCACAGGTTTTATTCTGCATTTTCTTCCATGTCGTTCTCTCCAGTATGTTGTTATTTTACTGTGTAGATTTGGGACCTGGCCCTCCAGTATCTTCCACATGTATATTATTTGATATCTGCTTTGGAGAAAGTTCAACACGGAATGACAAAAATCATCCAAAAACTAGGTTGACTCACATACCAGGAATGGTTGAGGGCCACAGGACTAAGATTTCATTGACTAAATACTGAACAGAAAACAGGAGATGCACTTTTACCCAGTTTTCAGGGTTTAAAACCCCATTGAACAGCCTACCCGCCGAAGTCGTAAATGCAAAGACATTACTTTAGTTCAAAATTCAGTTAGAAAAACTCTCAGGAATAATGGGGGGAACTTTGACAAGTTGCCGGCTTTCTGATCCCACCAAGGCCACTTGAGAAATGGTGGACCTCAGGTAAAATCAGGCAAATTCCAGAATTTTATCAATCTAAACATGACTGTAAACGCTAAAAGCCTAAACTACTCAACAACTCTGACCTCAAACACTATGAGCTTAGTTCTACTATGGGATGCGAGAGTCTACATAGTACAAGATCAAGAGTCCTCACTTTACACAGTTTTGCTCTAATTAATTCGTCGTTAGGAAAATAAGATAACTTACCAGCTTCATGACGCCGCTCCACCGGTCAGCTGTTGTCCAGTGTTTGTAAACACTCACAACGGGCCTAAAATAAACACTTCAATCAACTTATTAGATGAACTTATAGCTAGTTTTTTATCTACACTTTGTAATCTTTCATATATAATAAGGTAGCAGCACATGGCTGTTTATATCTAAGCGTGTTAATAAATAAATAAACTTCAATTATTTTGTTTAAATTCTGTAGATAAGATTTCATTTCACTTAATTTTTAAATTGATTAGATTTATTTAATTAGAATATATTTTATTCGTTTTATTTAGTTTTATTGTTTTAATATGTAGACACCCAACCCACAAATCTGAAAATTTCATTTTTTTTTTTTTACAAAAAAATATTTACCTGAGAGCCACTAACACTCTAGTGGCCACTTTTTTTTTTGTGTGTGTGTACGTCTGATAACATACTACTTGTGAAGGAGGAAATGTATATGTTTATCTCTCAGGATGTTTGATAATATGTTTATTTGTGATGTGTGTCTATGTATGTATTAACACGTTGTACTGAATGGGGTGAGAATAGCTTGAGCTACCTCATCCCTTTGTGTGTATTTTACCTCAATAAACTTATTTCAATTTCAATTTCAATTTCTAGTGGCCTCGACGAGAACAGGAAGCCGACAGCTTGTCAGAGGTTCTCCCATCTGTCCTGATAATTTTGTCAAGCTGGACTTAAAAATTCAGCAGTTTTTTTTACATGTACAGTTTCGGCGGGTAGGCGGTTCCGTGAGTTAATAACCCTGTGGGTGAAGAGCCCACGAGACGATTAGACGAGCCAAAACTAAATACTGTCCAATAACGATGGTCAGCTTTCAGCCTCTGATTCTGCTATTGAGTTCAATAGGTTCTTCTCTTCCATTGGGTCATCCCTTGCAAATGATATTCCATCTTCCAGTACTGATGTTAAGGACTATCTTACAGGTAACTATCCACAGTCTCTGTACCTAAAGCCTAACTAATTACTAACATAAGCTTTCTGAAGCTTGTGTAGCTTGTGGTAATTAGACGGACCGCTGCGGAGGGATTGGGGGTGCTCCGACGGAACCACCAAAGTGATAAGCCAAGAATACCAAGAATTGGAATTACCCATTAATATTATTTCTGTATAATAATTTATGGTTATTCACTAATCATTATTAGTCACCATAATTAATTATCCACTTTAATTATCTATTTATTCGTTATAATTAGCTTATGCTTCTTCATTTAAGGATTATCAATTATAATCATTTATGATTATTATTATTTTATGTAATAATTAATTATTATTATTATTATAAAAATAAGTCCCCCACTCGGTGAGAGTTTTCTTCCAACCGCAGACATTCATTCACATAAACAGTGGATTTACTAGCGACTGCAGATGAGATAAGATAATATATATAAATATATATTGAGTCACACAATCTTGGAAAAAAGAGACAATGAAATTCGGACATACAGTATAAAGGGATTCATAAGGTAAAAAAAATATTAAAGTTGAGAACCACTGATTTCTGACCAGGGGGAGAAAAATACTGGCAGTATGGGGCGTTAAAGTTTATTGAAGGTTAAATTCTGCAGAACATGTAAATATATAAAGTTCAAATATATAAAGTAAGTAATTATATAAAATTTATATTAAACACGGTTTATATTATAGACTTATAACAAAGTTGATATTATATTAAACTTAATATTGAACATGTAAATATATAAAGTTTCAAATATATAAATTAAGTAAATATATAACGTTTATATTAAAATATATAAAGTAAATATATAAAGTAAGAATTAACAGTAACAATTCCAAGTCCGAGGACTAGATTTAACTTAAAAGGTACACCCGTAGTAAGTATGAGACCTTAGCCTATAGTGACATGGAAACTAATTCTGCAGAAACCTAAAGGTTAACTGGTACTAGAATTAAGGCCGAGTGCAAATGTGTAGTAATTATATAACACTAGGATATAACAGGCAGGACACAAAGAATAACTAATAAGTGAGAGACCACATAACACGTAATGTACCCGGCCAAGAGGCCGTAAAAGACCTAATGGATAAGGAGAAGGGGGTGTGACTACAAGTAGGGCTTACTAGCACCTAGACTGGGCAAAGTATTAGCTGCGGACAGCGGGACACTTGGGGACCGGCGCTGCACCCCCCTTCCCACATGCAGTGGGGAGACAATCGGGACAACTGTGCAAAGCATGACGGGGGTACAAAAGCAGCCGCTTGCAAAGGGAGGGAGGGTGGGGTTTTGCGAGGGCAGCGGCGAGGGCAGGCGGAGTGAGGCAGAGCCCCATTGTGCGCCCGTATTTATACGGCCCCAAACTGCCCGCGCAACGCCGCGGGACGCGCTGCGCAATTGTTTCTTTCTCCCCCGCCAGAAACATCCCCGCTTGCGATCAAGCAGTGACCATTTTAGAGCCTACGCCAAACACTGGAGTCTGAGGAGGGTGGGGAGGAATTAGTACTAATAGCATTAGTAATTCTTTCACGTCTACAAAGGTAATGTCTACCTTACCTGATAACATTCATCGAAAGTTACAAAAACTTTTTATTTATAATTTTATATATATTGTACATATATATATATATATAAATAATTTATATATAAATTTACAGGTGTAATTTAGAATCATACATTTTGCTGTTATCCATCTCTTGCTTTCAGCCTACATTAAACAGTACTCAAAATCCAACTAATTTCTGGTGATTAAAATAAATAGGATCTGGTAGTCGATACAGATTTTTTTATAAGCGTGGCATTGTGTGTGGATATAAAGATTTATACATTATTTACATCCTTGGTGTGTTGATGTGGGATGGAATCGGTCCCAGGTATGGGATGTACTCAGTCCCAGGTGTCGGATGGAGTTTGTCGTTGATCTGGGATGGAATCGATCCCTAGTGTGGAATGTAGTCAGTCTGGTGCAGGATGGCGTTGGTCCTTAACGTGGGATGGGGTGGGTCCCTGGTGTGCGATGGAGTCATGTCTTGATGTTGGACTGCAACGGGTGTTGACATTGGGTACGTTGCTGGGCGAGAAGTAGTGAGAACTCTGAAATGAGGCTGGGAGCGCTGGCAGCAAGGGTTGACCAGGAAGGCTGCACTGTCACCTCTGCTGCCTGTAGGAAAGATACATGTAAAGTATTAGATACCATCACGCCATGGACGTTGCCAGTTGCTGCATGAACGCACATAGATAGTCTATGTGCGTTCACATGTATGTTAACTCATAGCGTTAGCGTGCCCACGCAAAATGACAAATAATTATGATAAGCGAACAAAATAATTTTGTTTTAAAATAATTTAAAACATTGAAATTCGCTATACTCATTCCCTTGAAAATAATCTGTCACAAAAGGCAATACAGTGTACATTTTAACAATGAAATCACACCGTCATATATCTGGGAAAATATTATGACAATAGATAGAGTCAACTGGCATCTCTGGCCTCCCCAGACAAATGTACTACCCACTGTACCATGATGGGCTAAAACCATCTCACCCAGAAGGTCTACCAGAATTATTTGGAGTTTGTATCAGTGAATCATCAGCATTTTAGTGTTTGTATAGATGCCTTAGTGTGGGCGGGTATCTCACACTACCTACACCTAGTGTGGGTACGAGCTGGCGCCTTCCACACACTAAGTCTAGAGAGAACTTACGGTCGAGATACATTGTCAAAATCTGGGATAAATTATGAGTTTGGAGAACGTCAAATATGAAAGTAGAGAACGAAAAAATTTACATTTATCCTTACAGGGAGATAACAATTTATGTCACGCTGAGAGCAACTTTTCTGATAAGCCTACATTTACTACCTAAGGTGAGCTATGCTGTCCAACAATGTGCTTCACCTCTCTAAATACATATCTGAATGAGTTAATCCCGTCTGTGATGGATGACTGAACGAGCGTGATCCACACTGCACGACACAGCAAAGATCTAGAGACGTCACTAGAGTTGTCGTTCCTAGCGAGACATCATTCCATTTGAATATATAGTGTGTGAAGGTCTACTATTTCATCTAGTCGAAGTTTAGGCCACGGGTGGTACACTAGTACAACACTCAGTTTTGTATCACAAGACGAAAACGCAGACTTTCACACACACATTCACTACAAATGTAAGTCGCGAAGTTAGGCTATGGTCAAGAAAAGCCATGATGTGGCGAGAATGTGGGCACAAGAGGGACAATACGCACGTGCTGGAGGGCATATTGGAGGGCAGCCTCGCGGAGCCTCACAGACCCGTATTTGTGGGCCAGCAACAGCATGTCGGGGGCGGTGGTGGGCGTGAGTTCGGCCGCCAGGTGGTTCTCGCACGCCCACACCAGGTCGTTCACCTCGTGACGCAGACCAGCTACCAGCAGTGGTCGTGCTAGACGACCCAGGTCGCTGCAATCACCTGCAATAATTCACAACATAAAAACTTGGGAAGTAAGAAGCACTGCAATAAGCCTACTGCTCCATACGATGAGGATACAATTTAAATAGAACCATTCACCTCATGACAAAATTTGGAGCAATATTATGGAATGTACCCAAGAGGCAATAGTATCTTGGGTGCCTCTGGGATGGCCAGAAGAGCAAGTTTAATCCCACAGCATTACTCCAAAAAATTGACCAATAATATATGGGATATTGGGTCAAAATCTGGGTTAAATTATAAATTTGGAGAACGTCAAATATGAAAGTAGGGAACGAATACAATCCGTATTCTAAGAGCCTGCTAAGCTCATATCTTAGTACTTATAGTAAACGCCTAACCATTAGGCTAATCCACTTGTAACGCTCAACATTAGATTAATGAAATGGTGCGAAATTTTATATTTGTGCGAGTAAAGTTGGTGGTAAAGTTAACTTAAGCGGTCAATATTGCCGAAAAGTCAATACTTCCAGTAAACAATTCCTTAAACATATAGACTATGCAAATTATAATATTTTTGTAACTATGACTTAATTAATTACATAAACTTTTTTTCTTACCTATGTAAATCCACTCCAGAAGTTGCTGCGTGACGGAAGACGACATATTCACTTTAACAAACTCTTTCTTGGTGGGACTTTTCAAACTTCGAATTTCGAGTTGCTTTAGTGGTGTACTTGACTCACCAGCGGGGAAGCATATGTCACGATCTGATGAAAGGGGTTCCGTGTGAAAGGTATCAGATGGTTCTCGATCATGTTTTTTTTCTGGAGCTCTGAGCATTCTCCTGCGAGTTGTCTCCGCAATGGTGGGGCTAGGCGTGCTCAGTTGCTTACTGGACGTCAGCAGTTTGCTTGGAGTCATGAACCGCTTGCTAGGAGGACGCGTGCTGGGAGACAGGGAACGCTTGGTGGGAGACAAAAGACGTTGGCTGGGAGGCAAAAGACGTTGGCTGGGAGACAAAAGACGTTGGCTGGGAGACAAAAGACGTTGGCTGGGAGACAAAAGACGTTGGCTCGTAGAGAAAAGATCCTTTTTGGGAAGCGTTGTATTGGGAATCGGAAGTTTGCTGGGAGACATCGTGCTGTTATTTAGGCAGCGTTTGTTGTTAGTCATGCCAGGCTTGCTGGGTGTTCTACTAGGATTAAGACATCTAACAGGTGAGCCGATGATAGTTGGCAACGAACTCACCTTTGTTTGTATAATTGAAAGTCTTGAGATCTGCGATTTCCCGCAATTGGTGCTGGAAGAATCTGGCGACATTGAGGTTACTGAACGGTGTGTTGATGCTACTCCTTCAAAGGTACTGTCGAGTGGAATCTCTGCTCTTGTCGGGGAAGTCTTAGCACTAGGCGTCCTCGTACCTGGAAGGGGTATTGTGCTGGCATTTTCGCATTCACGAGTCTCTGTCGTAGACTGAAACTTTTGCAGGAGGAGGTTCGAGCGGGTACTCAGTATTGCACAGTGAGCTGGCAGCCTCATGCCATCACTTGTTAATACTTCAATGTCACTGTACACTCCTGTCTTTTGTATTTTCAGTAAGTGGAGAATCAGATCTTCCCGGGAATCTAGTCCTTTAGCCAAATCATTTTCACTCACCACAAAGCGTAGGTGAGCGGTCAGCACATCATCTTTCAGGAGTTTGAACACATCAAGGGTCATCCTGGAAACGAGAATTCCCTGCCATTTATAGCCACCATCGCTAGATCGTGCCAGCCTCTTCTCGTGCTGATCTTTCCCTTGAAGACGGCAATACACCTTGAAGTCAGGACGATTAATATTACATTGCAAACACTCCAGCGCTATTCCAATGTTCCTGTTCATGGGGTCTTGGCTGGGACACACGTTTTCTTTCATAAAGAGTGTGAGCGTGGCCTGCCAGCTGGTTCGCACACCGTTCACAGACAGTTGGAAGTCAGTGGTGAAGGTTTCACCGAGCTCCTGGTAGGAGAACTGGGGAACGGTGAGAGTGTACTTCACCTCAGCTGAGCTTTGCACTACCTCCATTTTTTTTAGATGTTTTAGACAACCGACAAAGATGAACTCTAAAAAAGAAAAACAAATTACTAATAAAACAAAAACTAATAAATCAATACAGCCAAAACCTACTTACATTAGAAAATTAAAGAACATTTAAATTACAGACTGGCTCCGGAGGCGGGGCTTTAAATATTCGACCATGTAGACGAGTACACAGCCGGGACCTCATCTTACACATTGATACACTCCCAGTTGTGTACTCTCCTACGTGTGCTCGCACTGTCGACCCCCACAACTCATATACTAGCAATGTAAAGTTCTGAGGCTAGGTAAAGATGATAGAGTTACAAGATACGAGCTAGATGGTGTTGAGATTGTGAAGTCGGATTGCGAAAGGCATCTGGGAGTTATGATTAGTAAGAATTTAAAACCAAAGGATCAATGCATGAATGTTCGTAATAAGGTAAATAGGACACTGAAATTTATTAATCGAAGCGTTAGTAACAAGACACCTGGTGTGGTTCTTCAGCTATATCTTGCTCTGGTTAGGCCCCATTTAGATTATGCAGTTCAGTTTTGGTCGCCGTACTATAGAATGGATATAAATTCACTTGAACGTGTCCAGCGCAGGATGACAAAGTTAATTCCCCAAATTAGAAATCTTTCATATGAAGAAAGATTAACAAAGCTGAAATTGCATTCACAGGAAAGGCGAAGAGATAGGGGTGACATGATGTGAGGTTTACAAGTGGGTGAATGGACATAACAATGGGGATATTAATAGGGTATTAAAAGTATCAACACAGGACAGAACACGAAACAATGGGTATAAATTGGACAAGTTTATATTTAGGAAAAGACCTGGATAAATACAGGTTCGGTAACAGGGTTGTTGATTTGTGGAACCAATTACCGCGTAACGTGGTGGAAGTGGGGTCCCTCGATTGTTTCAAGCGTGGGTTGTACATGTATATGAGTGGGATTGGGTGGTTATATATACGAGTTGCCTCGTATATAACACGTAATGTCTAGACAGGTTAGTAACGTCTGGACGGGTCAGAAAAGTCTGGACGGGTCAGAAAAGTCTGGACGGGTCAGAAAAGTCTGGACGGGTCAGAAAAGTCTGGACGGGTTAGAAAAGTCTGGACGGGTCAGAAAAGTCTGGACGGGTCAGAAAAGTCTGGACGGGTCAGAAAAGTCTGGACGGGTCAGAAAAGTCTGGACGGGTCAGAAAAGTCTGGACGGGTCAGAAAAGTCTGGACGGGTCAGAAAAGTCTGGACGGGTCAGAAAAGTCTGGACGGGTCAGAAAAGTCTGGACGGGTCAGAAAAGTCTGGACGGGTCAGAAAAGTCTGGACGGGTCAGAAAAGCCTGAACGGATCATTAACGTCTGGGCGGGTCATTAACGTCTGGGCGGGTCATTAACGTCTGGATGGGTCAGAAAAGTCTGGATGGGTCAGAAAAGTCTGGACGGGTCAGAAAAGTCTGGACGGGTCAGAAAAGTCTGGACGGGTCAGAAAAGTCTGGACGGGTCAGAAAAGTATGGACGGGTCAGAAAATTCTGGACGGGTCAGAAAATTCTGGACGGGTCAGAAAATTCTGGACGGGTCAGAAAATTCTGGACGGGTCAGAAAATTCTGGACGTGTCAAAAAAGTCTAGACGGGTCAGAAAATTCTGGACGGGTCAGAAAAGTCTGGACGGGTCAGAAAAGTCTGGACGGGTGAAAAAAGTCTAGACGGGTCAGAAAAGTCTGGACGGGTCAAAAAAGTCTAGGCGGGTCAGAAAATTCTGGACGGGTCATTAACGTCTGGACGGGTCATTAACGTCTGGACGGGTCATTAACGTTTGGGCGGGTCAGAAAAGTCTGGACGGGTCAGAAAAGTCTGGACGGGTCAGAAAAGTCTGGACGGGTCATTAACGCCTGGACGGGTCAGAAAAGTCTGGACGGGTCATTAACGTCTGGGCGGGTCAGAAAAGTCTGGACGGGTCAGAAAAGTCTGGACGGGTCATTAACGCCTGGACGGGTCAGAAAAGTCTGGACGGGTCATTAACGTCTGGGCGGCTCAAAAAAGTCTGGACGGGTCAGAAAAGTCTGAACGGGTCAGAAAAGTCTGGACGGGTCAGAAAAGTCTGGACGGGTCAGAATAGTCTGGACGGATCAGAAAAGTCTGGACGGGTCAGAAAAGTCTGTACGGGTCAGAAAAGTCTGGACGGGCCAGAAAAGTCTGGACGGGTCAGAAAAGTCTGGACGGGTCAAAAAAGTCTAGACGGGTCAAAAAAGTCTAGACGGGTCAGAAAAGTCTGGACGGGTCAGAAAAGTCTGGACGGGTCAGAAAAGTCTGGGCGGGTCATTAACGTCTGGACGGGTCATTAACGTCTGGGCGGGTCATTAACGTCTGGGCGGGTCATTAACGTCTGGGCGGGTCAGAAAAGTCTGGACGGGTCAGAAAAGTCTGGACGGGTCAGAAAAGTCTGGACGGGTCAGAAAAGTCTGGACGGGTCAGAAAAGTCTGGACGGGTCAGAAAAGTCTGGACGGGTCAGAAAAGTCTGGACGGGTCAGAAAAGTCTGGACGGGTCAGAAAAGTCTGGACGGGTCAGAAAAGTCTGGACGGGTCAGAAAAGTCTGGACGGGTCAGAAAAGTCTGGACGGGTTAGAAAAGTCTGGACGGGTCAGAAAAGTCTGGACGGGTCAGAAAAGTCTGGACGGGTCAAAAAATTCTGGACGGGTCAGAAAAGTCTGGACGGGTCAGAAAAGTCTGGACGGGCAAGAAAAGTCTGGATGGGTCAGAAAAGTCTGGACGGGTCAGAAAAGTCTGGACGGGTCAGAAAAGTCTGGACGGGTCAAAAAAGTCTAGACGGGTCAGAAAAATCTGGACGGGTCAGAAAAGTCTGGACGGGTCATTAACGTCTGGGCGGATTAGAAAAGTCTGGATTGATCAGAAAAGTCTGAACGGGTCAGAAAAGTCTGGACGGGTCAAAAAAGTCTAGACGGGTCAGAAAAATCTGGACGGGTCAGAAAAGTCTGGACGGGTCAGAAAAGTCTGGACGGGTCAGAAAAGTCTGGACGGGTCAGAAAAGTCTGGACGGGTCAGAAAAGTCTGGACGGGTCAGAAAAGTCTGGACGGGTCATTAACGTCTGGGCGGGTCATTAACGTCTGGGCGGGTCATTAACGTCTGGACGGGTCATTAACGTCTGGACGGATCAGAAAAGTCTGGACGGGTCAGAAAAGTCTGGACGGGTCAGAAAAGTCTGGACGGGTCAGAAAAGTCTGGACGGGTCAGAAAAGTCTGGACGGGTCAGAAAAGTCTGGACGGGTCAGAAAAGTCTGGACGGGTCAGAAAAGTCTGGACGGGTCAGAAAAGTCTGGACGGATCAGAAAAGTCTGGACGGGTCAAAAAAAAGTCTGGACGGGTCAAAAAAAAGTCTGGACGGGTCAGAAAAGTCTGGACGGGTCAGAAAAGTCTGGACGGGTCAGAAAAGTCTGGACGGGTCAGAAAAGTCTGGACGGGTCAGAAAAGTCTGGACGGGTCATTAACGTCTGGGTGGGTCATTAACGTCTGGGCGGGTCATTAACGTCTGGGTGGGTCATTAACGTCTGGGCGGGTCATTAACGTCTGGGCGGGTCATTAACGTCTGGGCGGGTCATTAACGTCTGGGTGGGTCATTAACGTCTGGGTGGGTCATTAACGTCTGGGCGGGTCATTAACGTCTGGGTGGGTCATTAACGTCTGGGCGGGTCATTAACGTCTGGGCGGGTCATTAACGTCTGGGTGGGTCATTAACGTCTGGGTGGGTCATTAACGTCTGGGTGGGTCATTAACGTCTGGGCGGGTCATTAACGTCTGGGTGGGTCATTAACGTCTGGGTGGGTCATTAACGTCTGGGCGGGTCATTAACGTCTGGGCGGGTCATTAACGTCTGGGCGGGTCATTAACGTCTGGACAGGTAATTAACGTCTGGACAGGTAATTAACGTCTGGACGGGTCATTAACGTCTGGACGGGTCATTAACGTCTGTACATGCCATTAACGTCTGGACGGGTCATTAACGTCTGGACGGGTCATTAGCGTCTGGGCGGGTCATTAACGTCTGGGCGGGTCATTAACGTCTGGGTGGGTCATTAACGTCTGGACGGGTCATTAACGTCTGGGTGGGTCATTAACGTCTGGGCGGGTCATTAACGTCTGGGCGGGTCATTAACGTCTGGGCGGGTCATTAACGTCTGGGCGGGTCATTAACGTCTGGACAGGTAATTAACGTCTGGACGGGTCATTAACGCCTGGACGGGTCATTAACGTCTGGACGGGTCATTAACGTCTGTACATGCCATTAACGTCTGGACGGGTCATTAACGTCTGGACGGGTCATTAACGTCTGGACGGGTCAGAAAAGTCTGGACGGGTCAGAAAAGTCTGGACGGGTCAGAAAAGTCTGGACGGGTCAGAAAAGTCTGGACGGGTCAGAAAAGTCTGGACGGGTCAGAAAAGTTTGGACGGGTCAGATAAGTCTGGACGGGTCAGAAATGTCTGGCGGGTCAGAAAAGTCTGGACGGGTCAGAAAAGTCTGGACGGGTCAGAAAAGTCTGGACGGGTCAGAAAAGTCTGGACGGGTCAGAAAAGTCTGGACGGGTCAGAAAAGTCTGGACGGGTCAGAAAAGTCTGGACAGGCTAGAAAAGTCTGGACGGATCAGAAAAGTCTGGACGGGCCAGAAAAGTCTGGACGGGTCAGAAAAGTCTGGACGGGTCAGAAAAGTCTGGACGGGTCAGAAAAGTCTGGACGGGTCAGAAAAGTCTGGACGGGTCAGAAAAGTCTGGACGGGTCAGAAAAGTCTGGACAGGCTAGAAAAGTCTGGACGGATCAGAAAAGTCTGGAGGGGTCAGAAAAGTCTCGACGGGCCAGAAAAGTCTGGACGGGTCAGTAGTGTCAAGACGGGTCAGTAGTGTCAAGACGGGTCAGTAATGTCAAGACGGGTCAGCAGTGTCAAGACGGGTCAGTAGTGTCAAGACGGGTCAGTAGTGTCAAGACGGGTCAGTAGTGTCAAGACGGGTCAGTAGTGTCTGGACGGGTCAGTAGTGTCTGGACGGGTCAGTAATGTCTGGACGGGTCAGTAGTGTCAAGACGGGTCAGTACTGTCAAGACGGGTCAGTAATGTCTGGACGGGTCAGCAATATTACCTTAGAGCAGCAATATCCACAAGGGGCCTTGATGATGGTTGGTTATGGTGATCTCTGAGTATCCGCGCGAAGCTTCACTACAACACTCTTGCGGAGGAGCAACGTTCTCGCACCACAGCTGACAACTAACTGAGTGAGACCTCTACTTCTTGCGACTTTTATAGCAGGTTTGAATATAACGACCAGTACCCCTAGTCACTTAATCTCCACTAATCACCCTCCAAGTAATCTCTTAGGGTAGTCTCTTAGGTTACTGAGGTAAGCTACTTAACATGTGACGCTATTATCCCCGGGGCAAAAGTATAATTACATATAATCAACTGTAAACAGCTGTTACGCTTAACTGATAATGTGTCTGATAACTGATAATAATTATTAATTTAATATTTACTATTATAAAATAAACAAGTTCCCCAATCTGAGCGCGTTTTCTTCCAACCGCAGAAAACATCTTTGTCGTCATGACGTACTTCCTCCAAACACGCCAGAATGGCCTGCAGTTCAGCTTGTGTGGATGATATATAATTACTAAGTCAGAATTCAATTATCCTGTTCACAGTCCCAAACTCAGTATATTCCCTTATTAGGACACCACACCCTACCCTGCCATCCTCTGCCACCGACCCGTCACAGTACATGTAAACTATTGCCTCATGGTAACCCAGATATCATACTTCCATACAAACACCGTAATTGTCCCGGTTCATGATGAATATTTTTCATCTTGAGGGGTACAATTTCGACGTCTATTTTCTGTACTTTCCAGGGAGCAGACCTATTACCCTGGTGAGAGGGTTTGCAGCAGTCAAGTACATCGTATTTCCTGAGGTCATGAGCTAATCCCCTCGTGTAGCGTATCTCCCTCAGTTTCCTGGAAGTGTGTACGTCACTCAAGCAGGTCTGAACGCTCTCAAACAGCTTATCCCCTCCTTTTCTCCGCATGAAACGAATAGATACTCTAGTGTTAATGTCACGGACTCTATCATACACACTCGGTAAATTTAATTTCATTCTCATTATTTCAATCATTGCATTTCTTTGACATCCAAGAATAATCCTCATAGCCTCGTTCTGTATCAGCCTTATTTTTTGAATTCTGCCTTGGCCTGTGTAAGACAATACGGGTGCTGCGTAGTCTATCAGGGATCGAACAGTGCTTATACATAACATCCACAAGACAGGTACCCGTAAACGTTTACCAGAAAAAGCCAGTGCTTTTAGAGGATGCAGACGGGCTTTACATAAGGTGCTGATATGATTTATTTCAGCATTTTTACTCTCACATGTGTATCCAACATACATGCCCAGATACTTGTACTTCTGAACACGGCTCAGTTCCACACCATTTAGAGTAAGTGTTATATTTCTTCGTTTCCTATACTCATATTTGGTTTTGTCTGCATTTATAACTAAGCCTAACTTGTGACAGGTTGTACCAAGTATGTTAAGAGCAGTTTGTATTTTGTTCCCAGAAGTGCCTTGTATAAGAATGTCATCAGCATATATGATCGTCGTGACCCCTGGAGGATACATCTCTGATGCTAATCTGTTCATTAATACATTGAATAAAGTGGGACTTAAAACTCCCCCTTGTGGGGTACCTAACTGGAACCTCCGTTCCTCAGACATGTATCCCTGGTAATACACCTGACCTTTTCTGCCTTGTAGATAATCCCTTATCCAGTGTAGCAATCTCCCTGTTATTCCCAGATTGGCTAATTCGTATAAAATTACTTCCCCATTGGCTTTATCAAATGCTCCTTGTAGATCAACAAAAACTCTACTATTGTCATCCACATTAGACAAACACTTTAAGAGACAATCCGCAGTACTTTTGCCTTTGATAAAACCAAAGAGATTATTGGACATGTTATCACCTACAAGGTAGAGTAGCCTATTTAACAAAATCCTTTCCATCAGTTAAGGAGACAGGCCTGTAGCCTCCGTTTGACTTAGGGATAGGAATGATGACAGCCTCCTTCCATTTTCTTGGTAACTTTCCCTCCCTATAACTCATGTTAAACAAATCAAGTAAGGGACTACGTTTCATACCGGCTAAATAACTAAGAATGTCATACGTCACTCCATCTTTCCCCGGAGCAGTAGAGCTGCCTCTTTTTATAGCATCCAGTAGCTCATCGTAAGTTATCTCAGTGCATGTTACAGATCTTGTATTTAAGGCACATAAAGTTATTCCATGTCTAATATTTTCCCATGACTCAATGGTGACTCTCGTGTCTGCAGGTAAGGACTCCATACCAGCAGCACTTGCCCATTTATCTACTAACTCATTAGCAACCTTCCCAGGATCTGAGTGAGCAATGAATTTGGTCTTACAACCCCTGATTTAATTTACTGCTCTCCATAAGTCTTTAAGGTTCTTAGTATTACCAATGGACTGAGCAAAGTCTTGCCAATATCTGTCCCGCGCCTCCTTCCTCACCTGACTGCATTCCCTAGGCACTTCCAACGTTGTATTTTTCTCTTCATCCCTCATTCCATTTTTTAACCATTCTTTATGTGCACTCCTTAGCATTCTCTCCCACCCCTTAATTAACTTGCTGATCATTGGAATATTTAAATTTCTTAGGTCCATGCGTCTTGCTTCCCCTGCCCCCGTTATTTTCTCTCTGTACTAATTTCTCTATATTCTCGACCATGTCCTTGTAAAAACTATCAACGCAGAGCGATTGTTGATACCAATCTCCCATATTTTGAATAAAATAATTTTTCATTTTCTGATCGGGGAGAAAAGCACAAGCCAGTATGGGGGACTTGTTTATTAATTATTGTATAGAGAACAACTGCTGTACCACAATATAATCTATGTCGTATAACATAACTGAGTAGTATACCAGTACTGCAAAGATGCAACTAAAGAGAATAAGTCGTAGCACATTATTAACAGAGCCTAGCGCCAGTTAGCCAATGCAATGTTGCAGTACACACAATCAGCTTAATGCTATAATTAAAGTACAACACCAGTGTTATAATTTGAGTGGCACAGCCAGTACAGTATGTATATACTGTACAGTATTGTACAGTATACAATGTACAGTATTGTATTTGTGCTGCTTTTTCAGTCATGTTCCCCCTTTTTTTTTATCTTTATTTGTATTTGTTCTCAACATCTTTTATTCTTTATGCTCAATTAGTATTAAGTTCTAGATATTAATGTTTTCTTGCCCGAAACGCATTGCGTAATAGTGGCTTTAGGCATTGTATGTACTAGCTCTATCTATATATCAATCCATTAATGTAACATCACTTGTATGTATATACCTTACCTGAATAAACATCTGAATCTGAATCTGAATCTGAATCTGAATATAAAATATATATTCTGTATACACAGAAGCCATAGAAAAGATAGATAAGAATTTCCAGGAATTTCCATATGCTAGTGCCTAGGTTACATGTAAAGTCTGCAACCCCCAACTTGCACTACAAGTGTGCACTTGACATATGGTAAGTAGCTGCGGGCAGCCCTAGACTTGGGGATCCGGCGCAGTACCCCCCGAATTAGTGCATAAAAGAAAAGCGTGAGGAGCGCTACTGGGCATAGTTGACCTGCAGGCAAGGGAGGAGGGCGGACGTTTCGAAGCGATGCGGGCCGGAGCTGGACGTAAATGAGGGAGAGACTCAGAATCAGAATATATACAGGATAAGATACCCCGAAGGGCGAGCTTGAAAGTGGGGACAGAAGAAGATAAGGGGGGTGAGAGGAAGAAGATTTGTAGGAGAAAAAGTGCCAGGGCTAAACCCAGCTGCGTGTCGTGTCGTTTGGTTGCGGCATTCGAGGCAGGGACTCAGTCGGGTGTTTCAGTGACAGCAGCAGAGACATCACAAAACTCACGACATCGCAGTGATTGGCTCAAAAGCGTCAGGGCTGAACTCTTACGGATGGTTTGTGCTGTTTGTTGAGAGTTGAATATGTAATGATGGTGGATGCTGGGTGTTGTGAGCTAAAGTTTATCGAAATACAGAGTTAGGAGGAGGATCATGGATGGTAGGGAAAAGGTTATGGGTGTTTCGTGGTAGCCTGAGAGTGTGTAGGAGAAAATCAAAATGTTGTTCATGATAAGTGAGTAGTCTATCAAGTTGTTTGTCTGATAAAGTTTTCTAGTAGACAACGAGGGCAAGAATATTCGTACTTTCATGGAGACTTTGATTGGTATTTAACTCTTGCCATCGGGTGTTGAGTGCCCATCTTAGTGCTCTATTCTGTATTCTTTGAAGCTTTAGTTTGTTAGTACATGCAGATAAAGTAAGAGCTAGTGGAGCATATGTTAGGAGAGGTATAATAAGTGCTTTGTAAAGGTGCATTTTTGTGTCAGGTTTTGCAAATCTAAGTCTGTACAGTTTTTTCATGGCTTGAAGAGCTATTGCATGTTTCTGTGTAATGTGTGTGTGAAAGAGTAGTTGTCGATCAACTGTGAGTCCAAGGACTGTGGAGGAGGGAGACACAGAGATATAAGTAGCCTTTGGAGTGTATGAATAGAGTTTAAGAGGAATAGGGCAAATAGTTCTTTTACAAAAAAAGTAGGTGATTTTGGATTTGGTGGAGTTGGTTTTAATACGCCAGTTATATTCCCATCCAGGGACAACATCAAGTTCTGTTTGTGCTCTGTTTGTTAGTGTATCAATGGTGTTGCTGGTGACAAGGTGAGAGATATAATCGGCGTAGCATATGGTTAATGAAGTGTGATGAACAGGGTCAAGAATGTCGTTGGTGTATAGGATATAGAGTGTTGGGGCAAGAACAGAGCCTTGCGGAACACCGGCATGTAAGTTGAAGTAGTCAGAGTGTTGTCGGGGGAACTTAATTCTCATTGTCCTATTGTCTAAGTAGATAGAAAGAAGTTCGGTGGTGATAAGGGGAAGATTAAAGTTGTTGCATAGTTTGAATTTTAGACCGTCATACCAAACAGTGTCAAAGGTTTCCTCAAAGTCCTTAGTGATGAGTGCAGTCTTAAGTCTTTGGTGCTGATTGATACTGAAGTAGTTGGTCATGATGCTTAAGGCGTCGTGATTGGACCGGTGAGGCCGAAATCCAAACTGTTTGTTAGTGAGTAAGTCATTGTCTTCTAGGTGGGTTCTAAGTCTCTGGTTGATCAGCCTTTCAAAGACTTTGCCAAGTGTCTCTAGAAGGCTGATGGGTCTGTAGTTCTTTGGGTCAGTGTGGGGTTTCCCAGGTTTTGGAATAAGAACGGCTGTGGCAGACTTAAAGTTGAGAGGGAAGTATCCAGAGGCAAGGGAGGCGTCGAATAAGTTAGTGATAGCATCAATGATCCTTAACTGTAGCCTCTGTTTAACTCAACAATAAAATGGGTACTTGGTTGTAACAACGATTCTTCGCGGTGGAGATCGTATTCCAACGACCTGCCCGAAACGCTACGCGTACTAGTGGCTGTACAAGAATGTAACAACTCTTGTATATATCTCAAAAAAAAGATAGAAGCAGGGAGTTGTCTAAGAAGGATATGTCCAATACCAGACGCACCAGGGGCTCTACGACGAGTGCCCATGAGAGCTGTCTTGACATCAGCTGGAGTTAGGGGAGTCTGTAGTTCAGTGCGTGAATTGAGATTGTCAAGGTGGATGAGGTCGTCAGGTGTAGTGTTATGTCTGTTTTGGTGTATCCAGTCTTCGACTACTGCAATGTTGGGGAGGGCAAATAGTTCAGGAGGATGTGGGTGAAAAATTTGTTCCCAGTGGTGTTTAAAAATGTTGAGTACTTCACCAGGATCAGTGATTTTGTTGTTGTTATGTAGAAGGTATACACACAATATATACACAAACACAATATACTTAGCTCTTGTCAGTATGGCTTCAGACCCAAAAAAAGCACTAACGATGCACTTATTAGTATGATTAACTTGTATCATGCAGCTCTTGATAAAAATGAATTTTCTGTTGGGTTATTTGTGGACCTGCGTAAGGCTTTTGACACTGTCAACCACCAAAACCTTCTTCTTAAATTACATCATTATGGAATCAGAGGTCACTCCCTGCAATAACTCAAATCTTGCCTTACTGACAGGCTCCAGTATGTTTCTGTGAATAATTAAATTTCTCCCACCCTACCCATCAACATTGGTGTTCTTCAGGGCAGCATATTGGCCCTCTCCTCTTTCTTATCTACAATAATGACCTTCCAAATGCCTTCCAACACCTCAAACCAATTCTATTTGCTGACGACACAACCTTCATTTACTCCAGTCCTGACCCCCTAGTTCTAAATGTCACAGTGAATACTGAGCTAAATAAAGTCCATCTTTGGCTAACTGCCAACAAACTCACCCTCAACATTGACAAAACTTTCTATATTCTGTTTAGCAATAAATCCTCTAATCAAATATATCTCAGGATAAACAATACCCAAATTTGTAACAAAATAGATGGCAAATTCCTTGGCGTTCTCATTGACCACAAGCTGAATTTCCAGGGACACATTCTAAAAATATCAAAAAAAGTTTATAAAGCTGTTGGCATTCTTTCTAAGATCAGATATTATATACCTCGCCCTGCCCTGGTGACGCTCTATTACTCCCTCATCTATCCATATCTCAACTATGGTATTTGTGCTTGGGGTTCTACTACCCAAAATCATTTACGTCCTCTAATTACTCAACACAAAGCTGCTATTAGGACAATATCCAACTCTGGCCCCAGACATCACTCGGTACCCCTACTCAAATCTCTGAATATGTAAGATATTAAGTCACTGCACATCCTCTCATGTGTATTATATATATATATAAAACGCTGAACTGTAATGCCAATCCTGACCTCAAAAGCTTCATTGAAGGTTGTAACAGAACCCATGAGCACCACACCAGAAATAAATACAGTTTTGATATTCCTAGAGTACGACTTAATCAAACTAGAAATGCACTACAAATCAAGGGGCCCAGAATGTGGAATGACCTTCCCAATCATGTTAAAGACTGTACCTCTCTCAACCAGTTTAAGATAAAAACTAAGCATTACCTAATAAATTCCCTGTAACCTACCTTACCCCTATTTTGTCAACCCATGTCTGTTATTTTTAAACAATGCTGTTTGTCGACCTAATTGTATTTTTGCTGTTTTTCTGCCATGTTCCCCCTTTTTTATTTTTATTTTTTCTCAACACATTTTATACTTTAGTTTAGTTCATTTATTATGCACCCCATATCCATCTTGTGGGCGGTAGTGGAAAGGGTTACAGAGGCACATAATGGGCTGAGGGACTTTAATCTCAATTAGTATTAAGTTTTAGTCTTTAATGTTTTTCCTGCCCGAAATGCTTTGCGTAATAGTGGCTTTGGGCATTGTATGTACTAGCTTTATCTATAAATCTATCAATTTTTGTATCACCTCTTGTATGTATGTACTTTACCTAAATAAACATTTATTTATTTATTTATTTATTTATTTATTATTTGAATTTGAATTTTGAAGGTATTTAAACGGTGTGTGAGTTGATCTTGTAAGCGTTTGATTTGTTTCCAGAATTCTTGAGGTGTCAGTTTTCTGTGTTGTTCTGCTTGTTCTATGAGGTGTCTCCAGTGTTTTGTGTGGTCTTCATCTAGGCTGTTAAGGATGTGGTTTTTTTAATGGTGTTAGGTCCCATAGTATTTGTCCATGACGATGCATGTTTTGTAAGAATCTAGTGTGATAGTAAGCTAAGAGGCGTTTTGTGCGAATGGAGGGGGTCAAAGTGGAATATGGTTTGTGTGTTGTTTTAGGAATAGAGATATTTGCTGCATGAATGATGGTGTCTTGTATGTTGCGTGCTTGTGTGTCGATGTCAGTGTGATGTTTGCCATTGTATTCATAAGTGAGATCAATGTCATCAATGTGTTGTTTGAACATGTCCCAGTTTGCCCCAAGGTATGAGAATTGAGGAGTGCTGGGGATGAGAATAGGATTTGTGGAGACTGTGAGAATTAAGGGAATATGATCAGAGCCCGTAATGGGCCCTGGTGAAATGAAGTGATGCAAGTTTGTGCCATGTCTGTTGGTGAATATGAGATCAGGTCTGCCAGAACCTGTATGACTGAAAGAAGTGGGGAAGTCAGGACCAAGAAAGAATAGGTGTTTTTGGGTGTATATTTGGTGAAGCTGTCTGCCATGCTGATTTGTGGTATTGTGGTGGAATGTAGGATGTTGTGCATTGAGGTCTGCAAGCAGAAAAACAGGCAAGTGAGTGTGGTTGAAGAGAGTTGTGATATCTTGCATGGGAATGCCGGTGTTAGGACGGTTGTAGGTTGTGCAGATGATGAGAGAACCTATTTGTGTGTGGACTTGAAAGCTATGAAATGTTTGTGAAGCCAATGAGTGTGTAAGAGTTCGTGTTTGTATGAAGAACGGATGAGTATTGCAACGCCTTCATGTGCTTCATCTGGTGACTGGTAGGATACGCGAGGAGTAGCCATAATGTTTGATTTTATATGAGTTCGTAATGAATGTGCTATTTAATAATAGCACATCAGGTCTCTCGATCTCAATAAAATCTGACATCATGTGTTTAATGGAGAAATATGCCCGCACATTAAATTGGATGATCTTTATGAATGTTCCGGGTTTGATGGGGTGCTGGTGGGGTTTTGTGTCTGTTGAAGATGACGAGGTTTGCCATAATCAATGACTTTGGCAGTTACTGAGGAGGGTGCGTCTTGGAGGAGGGAGGCAGGAGTAATGGGAGATTGACAGCGGGAAGTGGGAGTGAGATAACGAGTTGCTGAACGGGATCGGTTGATGAAAAGAGATACCTTAGGAATAACTGAAGCTGGTGGGGGATGAAGGCGGGCTGTAGGCATGGTGACAGGGCCCAGGTGGGAAGTATCAGAAGTTGTAGTGTTTGAAGTCAGATTGGAAGTGGAGGGGATAATGTTGGAAGAAGAGGGTGTAGCGAGTAGATTATCCCAATAATATACTCGCTCCAAATGCATTGTTAATATTCCTGTCAACCTTTGGAGATGAATGAGGTGAGGCGTTGCCCGGGCAACACGGTGAGGTGTTGCTCGAGCATATAAGCAGCAGAATAGCAAACATTAACCAGAGTCTACTTTCAAGTGTGGTCTAGAGCAGACACTTGCGAGATACTGTACCGACGCTCAGTACGCTCAACTCACACCAAAGTATCACCTGTGTACTTCTGTATATTAGACCAAATATATATATAGTATCTTAGTGTCTGTGTTTATTTGTCACCATACTTTACGTAACAATAGAACCGTTACATTGGTGACCCCAGAGAGTTTCGACGATACCCAGCCACGATGGACTACAACATGGACTCTCACTGGACCTCCACTGCTGCTGCTTGCTGTGGACCGCAGCTACCTGTCGTGGAACGTTGCCAACACCCTTGCCATAGCTATGATTTTCATCGCGATCATCTCTGCATTTTCATCTACTACGGCTTGCTGCTCCACGATCACTACTCACTCATCTGGCAGCTTCATCAGTAACTACATAATGTGTGATCTACAGCCTGTCCTGCCGACTCTCCGTCGCTGCCAGGGCACTGCTTGTTCTACAGGGGCGCCCACGAAAACTGCTCTTTCGTCAGATTCATCTACACGTTCACTGCATTCTGATACTTTGCCGACTCAAGCACTTTGCGCAGTACAGGACTTACAGCTTGCGTTTCCGACTCTTCGTCGCCTCCAGGACAATTCAGCTCTAGCAGTGATTCCCTCGTTGTCCTAACTACGTGCCTACATTACCTCCTATTGTCCTGGTGCCCGAGCCCATCCGCCCCGGATCTAAATGCTCCACCAACAACCCAAGACGCTACAGCTTCGACACAGAGCAGACAGCAGACTACGACCGCATCGAGCCGCCACGCTCTCGCTCCCTGAGTTCAGACACTCACAATTCTCAATCGAGCCGCCACGCTCTCCCACATAGAGCTCCACGACTCCGGCCTCACTCAGCTCTCTGCTCTGCTCCAGGCTTCGTCTCAACGTCTGCGACACTGCTAAATCCAGAGACACATCCGCCGACTACGCAGTTCACTTTTTCGACCACAGTTACCAGCAGCACCACCACCTGATCCTACGACGACGGACGATCCTGAGCGACCTCCCACCCTACGACCCCAGTTAGATGACATCAGCGAAGAGGAGGAAGTTAACTTTGATGGTTATGTAACGCGAGCAGGGCGTACAATTCACCGACCAGCTAAGTTCCTTGATCAAGTATTTTTCCTTTCATCCCCTGGGAGGGGGAGTTCTGTAGCGAGTAGATTATCCCAATAATATACTCGCTCCAAATGCATTGTTAATATTCCTGTCAACCTTTGGAGATGAATGAGGTGAGGCGTTGCCCGGGCAACACGGTGAGGAGTTGCCCGAGCATATAAGCAGCAGAATAGCAAACATTAACCAGAGTCTACTTTCAAGTGTGGTCTAGAGCAGACACTTGCGAGATACTGTACTGACGCTCAGTACGCTCAACTCACACCAAAGTATCACCTGTGTACTTCTGTATATTCGACCAAATATATATATAGTATCTTAGTGTCTGTGTTTATTGTCACCATACTTTACGTAACAATAGAACCGTTACATTGGTGACCCAGTGAGTGAAAAACCCACCTAGGTGGGTTTTTCACTCACTGGGTGTGACCCACCTAGTCACAAACTAGATCTTCGCCATGGATTTATCTACCAGGTTTCCAGCATACAACGCAGATGAGCCAGAATTTTGGTTCATGCAGATGGAGGCTATTTTCGACCTTCACGAAATTTCGACTGAGAAAGCCCGATATGCCTGTACCCTGCCAACACTTCCCTCGGAGGCTATGCACACTGCCTCCGCTGTCATCACCGGACACCAGGACGTACACTGCATTGAAGGCCGCTCTTCTACAGGCAGCAATGAAACGCCGCATTCAACAAAGGGACCAACTCCTCACTGACAAAAGATTAGCAGACAAAACACCAGCTCAGCTTCTGCGGCATATTCAGTATGTGATGCATACTGCAACTGGCCCAGCCCCCAGCGAGATTGTGAGATCACTGTGGATACAACTCTGTCCAAAACACATTCAACCGGCCCTATTCAGTATGGCTGACGACACCCCATTAGCCCAGCTGGCTACACTGGCAGACCGGCTTCATACGACGTCTGATAACGCTACGCTGTCCCACCTCAGTGATACACAGCAGACTACAGACACCCAACAACTCGACGTCCTCCAGAACCGGCGTTTCTTCCACCCAGGAAAAACGTACCATACGAATCCAGTATCAGTCTCTAGGCGACAGCGAGAACATCGTGGAGAGCTTTGTTCTTACCACCAGAAGTTCGGACACCAAGCCCACAACTGTAGGGCTCCTTGTTCCTGGTCGGGAAACTACTTCGGCGGGGACTCTTAACGGCCAGTGACCCCGCCATTTCAAACACTACACTGCTCTACATATCTGACGTCATAACCAAACGCCGTTTCCTCGTTGACACAGGTGCAGCAGCTAGTGTGTTGCCTCCCCCACTGGTCAAACCAACCCGTACTCCTGGTTTGGACTTACGAGCCGCCAATGGTACGTCCGTCCGTACATATGGGACCCGCGCCCTGGTTCTCGAGTTCGCCTCTCTGGGTCGCTTTACGTGGACTTTCCTCATAGCGGATGTAGAACAACCCATTCTTGGATGGGATTTCCTGCAACACCATCGACTTATGGTGGATCCCGCAGGTGCAGTACTTCGAGCCTCTCCTAGTACCTCTACACAAGTTAACATCGTCACCCCAGTCGCATCTACGGAACTTCAAGCACTCCTGGATGAATTCAAAGATGTGACCCGCCAGCCCTCGACCACAGGTGCAACATACGATTACGCATCACATTACTACAACGGGAGCACCTACCTTCGCCAGACCACGCCGCCTGGCACCGGAACGACTGGCGGTAGCACGTGCTGAATTCAATAAGCTACAGGAGGCGGGAATAATCCGCCCTTCGAACAGTTCATGGGCTTCACCTCTCCATATGGTCCCGAAAACATCCAGGATTTCTCACAGGGATTGAGCAACGCAACCGTTTTTTCGAAAATTGACCTTGTGCGGGCATTTCACCAGATCCCTGTGGAACCGGCAGACATTACGAAAACAGCGATCACAACACCTTTTGGACTGTTTGAATTCGTCCGGATGCCTTTTGGTCTACGGAATGCAGCCCAGACATTCCAACGCTTCATCGACCAAGTAGTTAAGGACCTTCCTTTTTGCTACGCCTACATTGACGATCTGCTGGTGGCCAGTACATCACCAACAGAACATCTGCTACACCTCCGACTCCTTCTCACCCGTCTGCGCAACTTCGGCTTGCAGCTCAACTCCGAGAAGTGTATTTTCCATGTTCCAGAGCTGGATTTCTTGGGACACCGTGTGTCAGCAGCAGGGGTCCAACCACTAGAGAAGAAAATCGAGGCAACTTTTTTTTGGGTCTGAAGCCATATTGGCAAGGGCTAAGTATATTGAGTTTGGCTAGATATGAGTAAAGCTGCTTATAGATTAGTTTTTCAAAAATTTTTGACAAGTTTGGCAGGATTGATATAGGTCTGTCGTTGTTAACATCTGTGAGATCACCACATTTGTGGACAGGCGTTACTCTCGCTTTTTTTAGAATATCTGGAAAGGTTTGAAGTTCAAGTGACTTGTTGAAGAGCAAAGCAATAGCAGGGGCTAAAGATCTGGAGGCTTTTTTGTAAATTAAAGTTGGTATCTTCTCAAGGGCACCAGACTTGGTTTTAAGGGAAAGGATTATCTCATTGACGTCAGTGGAATTAATAGGCTTTAGGTACAGAGACTGTGGATAGTTACCTGTAAGATAGTCCTTAATGTCAGTACTGGAAGATGGAATATCATTTGCAAGGGATGAACCAATGGAAGAGAAGAACCTATTGAACTCAATAGCAGAATCAGAGGCTGAAAGCTGACCATCGTTATTAGACAGGAGAGTCGGTTTGTTATTTAAAGACTTCTTTGATCCCAATATTTGTGAAATTGTGCTCCAAGTTTGTTTAATGTTGCTCTTTATTTGGGTAAATTTATCTTCGTAGTATTTAGTTTTGGCTCGTCTAATTATCTTAGCAATAATGAGTAATTCTTTGAGAATTCTTTGGAGACAATTCCTAACCTATACTTCTTCTCAAGGTCATGTTTTTTATTAATAGATTTAAGTATTCCCTTTGTAAGCCAGGAATTGTTAAGCCTTTTGGTTGTGACTTGTTTTGTAAGCATAGGACAGTGGGTATTATAAAGGCTAAGAGTTTTTTGAAGAAAAGATTGCACTGCTAGGTTGATGTCCTCTATGTTACCTAACTCGGACTCCCAGTTGACATTATCAGCAGCAACTGAGCACTTCAAACCAAGACAAAACACTGCAATGGAAATTATGCATTTCAGGAGAGCCAGACAACTCTCTAATGAAACCGTTAATCAATACCACACACGTCTGCAGGGCTTAGCAGCCCATTGTGAGTTTGCTGATCTTGACAAAGAAATCAAACAGCAAATAATTGAATCATGCACATCTACACGTCTTCGTCGAAGAGCTCTAGAACTTGTTGATGATGAAAGTTCTCTTACCAAGATACTGGATATGGGTCGTCGAATGGAAGATGCTGCACGTGATGCTCGTGTCATGGTGTGCAGTGCCAACAACGGTTCTGCCACTGTTACTAACAGTGATCAACCCGTTCTCACACAAGACAGCACATATATGACTTAATGCTTAAAGTCAATCTGTTGAATGTGATTTAGTACATATGTGATATATTTCCAGTTACCTTTTTTACCAAGGCCCAAACTCTACCTTTACCTCTGGTGCTCACTCTTCTCTTGCCTTTACCTCCGGTGCTCACTCTCCTGCCTTTACCTCTGGTGCTCACTCTCCTGCTGCCTTTACCTCCGGTGCTCACTCTCCTCCTGCCTTTACCTCCGGTGCTCACTCTCGTGCTGCCTTTACCTCCGGTGCTCACTCTCGTGCTGCCTTTACCTCCGGTGCTCACTCTCGTGCTGCCTTTACCTCCTGTGCTCACTCTTCTGCTGCCTTTACCTCCCGTTCTCACTCTTCTCCTGCCTTTACCTACGGTGCTCATTCTCCTCCTGCCTTTAGCTCCGGTGTTCACTTCACTCTGCTGCCTTTACCTCCGGTGCTCACTCTCCTGCTGCCTTTACCTCCTGTGCCCATTCTCCTCCTGCCTTTACCTCTGGTGGTCATTTCACTGTTCTGCCTTTACTTCTCGAGCTCACTCTCCTGCTGCCTTTACCTCTCGAGCTCACTCTCCTGCTGCCTTTACCTCTCGAGCTCACTCTCCTGCTGCCTTTACCTCTCGACCTCACTCTCCTGCTGCCTTTACCTCTCGAGCTCACTCTCCTGCTGCCTTTACCTCTCGAGCTCACTCTCCTGCTGCCTTTACCTCTCGAGCTCACTCTCCTGCTGCCTTTACCTCTCGAGCTCACTCTCCTGCTGCCTTTACCTCTCGAGCTCACTCTCCTGCTGCCTTTACCTCTCGAGCTCACTCTCCTGCTGCCTTTACCTCTCGAGCTCACTCTCCTGCTGCCTTTACCTCTCGAGCTCACTCTCCTCCTGTATTTACGTCCGGTGCTCACTCTCCTGTCTTTACTTCCGGTGCTCACTCTCCTCCTATTTTTACCTCTGGTGCTCACTCTCCTCCTGCCGTTACCTCCCGTGTTCACTTTCCTCCTGCCTTTACCTGCGGTGCTCACTTCACTCCTGCCTTCGACCTAATGCCATAACGACGAGAACTTTTTGAACACATTGTTACTGTATAACTTATGTGGTTCTTGGAACACTATTGCTACCTCTTCTCCTAATTTGCCTTTTGAGTGTGTTGCAGCACGACTGACATCTCAGGAGACTTGGAAGTCTATATTCACACTGCTTCTGTTGTGAATACCATCGTTGTTGCTGTTCTTGTTTGACATTCAAAAAAGCTTATGACATCACTTGGAGATGGAATATTTTATCCCAACTACATTCTTTTGGTCTTCGTGACAATCTGCCACTCTTCTTTCAACGCTTTTTTCTCGTCTTTCTTTTAAACTTTAAGACTTGATTTCACTTGGTACCAATCATGGCTTAAAGTTCTTTGCAACTACAGCTTGTGCTATAACTTACTCTGAAGCAGGTCATTCTTTGTCCCTAATCGCCACTCTACGGTAATCCCTTTCTTAATAGATTCCGCTAAAATTTTGGGATTTATCTTTGATACTTGTATCTTGATCACTTCATATCTCTCATATCAGACTTGAATTCTGAGGCCCATTCCTTAATTAAAAGTCTTGTCTCATACTTCTCGGGTAGTGAATTGAGTTCCATTGTTTCTAAAACTGTTTTCCCCTATCACTCATTTTTGGTTATTTTGTAAACTTTATGTAAAGCAATTACCCCCTCTACCCCCCAAAAAATATTCTTGTAATAAAACTAAAATGACATTTTATTTTGTCAATATACCGCCCCTGTTAATGCTTGAATCTTTTAATTCTTTACAGGACTGTGATTGTTACTGTTTTCACTACCTCACATAGTCCTATACATCCTCACTCTCGCTTATGACATGTTCTCTTACCCCTCTGGTGGGGCCCTCTTCCCACCTGCCTTTTTTCTATAAATGTATATCTAGCTTACTAGATTCCGCATTTCACTTCACATTCATAATTTCTCTCATGTTGTTCTAACCTTGTCCCCCATCCCTCATGACATGGGGAGTCCCACTTGCAAAGTTTTGCAAGGAAATGCCTTTTCTTTGCACTATTTAGATTAGTTGAAGTCTGCCAACAGTGTTGGCTACACAGTTTTCTTCCCTAACCAAACATGTGTCGGCCACCTACCCCTAGTGGCCAACATCTTCATGACGAAACTCTATGCAATCTTGTATACTCTTCGTCATCTGTTTTTCTGATGTTAAAGTTCCATTGTCATTGTGGTTGACTCTCGGAGCTCTAGTCATTTAACCCTTTGCATGCTGTGGTGCCTGAAATCCAATATTAGATGTTTCTTATCTCAAGCAGCTTTATGACAAGTCATTGTGCTGGGTTCTCAGCCATATTGATATTAACTTGAAAAATGAACTTGCGAACATTACCACTAAGGATGCCATCCCATTTCCCAAAAAGGCATCCTTCATTCATATTTATACAGTCATTCGTTCCTCAATCTGCAACCATTGGCTGGTGTTACAGGTAACACCCTGCATGCCCTTAATGGCAACTCTTGGTCTTCCTCCTACCACTGTAACAGATGGTCACAGATGGTTCTGGCTAGGTTACATATTGGCCACACCTGGAATGCCACCCACTTCTTACTTTCCTACTTACAGTCTTGCACCGCCTTGGTGAATCTCATAACGTTAATTTTTTTTTTTTTTTACATCCTTGGTGATATTTAGCACCTTTGCAATACCCAGAGACGCTGATGGTGCTACATAATCTTCCCAGCTTGGTGCTTTCTTTTTGATAATTCTAAAGTTGTTAGAATACACTTGTTACAAGCAACAAACATATATTGTTGACAAAAATAAACTTTTCATATTGTGCTCTCCATTATTTTATTTACTCATGAAAGGATGCCTCTGAACTATCTCAATGTTAGAGGCAACTATAAACTTTCATAAATTATAAAATCCATTGTATGGAATGTCATTGATGGGAACATCATATGAAGATAACTAGCCATACCAAATAAATCACTATCTAGTACAGATTTTATTTTTTAATTATAAACATTCATCCATTCATTACTTGGAAAACACCAAACTATGAAATTAGTACAAGAGCATATGTATATGATTGTTTTGATACAACAATCAATGCTAAACTTTAAAGATTGCCAAACAATTTGAACTCATTTCTTAACGTGGGAAAGACGGAACATATACCTAACAGGTTAAAACAAATTGTGTACCTTAACTTTTACATATTACAATTTAAACAAATTTAAGTATAAAAAGGGTGTAGAAAGCCCAGTACACAAGAGGTGGGCTTGCCAACTAACACCTTCCTACATCCTGGAGAACAGAGAACCGCTCACAGCATCGTCTTCACTCACCCATTATATGGGTAATAATCTTCAAAACAAATGTATTACCAAAGATGTACTACTGTATACATATTACTCAAAAAAAAAAAAAAAAAAAAAAAAAAAAAAAAATGTATTTTACAACAAAAGAAAACTATTAACGAAACGTTAAAGTGATACAAATAATTATATCCTCATTATTACCACTTCCTACTTTCTTAGGGATGCATCAGCTTGGGAAAAAATAGGAGCTATTTTTTTTTTTATAAAATACAATATGCTCACTGGGTTCTGCTAATTTAAATGAGTTTCTGGCCCATTTATATTATAAAATGTGATGTGTTTAAAAATCATTACAAAGATCAGAAAAGTGCTAGATAAAGTAGACACCAATGTCTACATTACTTGTCAATGCTTTCCATATTTTGTACTGTAATTATAATTTGTAGAGCTGTTTAGCACTAAACCTGTGGCTAGATGTGTTAACGTATACCCCCGTATGTGTGTATTACATATACTCTACAGAAGATATAATATATAGGCAATCGACGATCATGAAACACACACACACACACACAAAGGGTATACTAAAATATATATAAGAATCTTTACAACCAATGGAACATTCCAGTATATTAGAGGAACAGGAAAATTGCTGAACAGAATTTTGCTTGCCATGTTGAGTTATGCCCCATTTTTCATGCAACACCATTCAAATGCATGCGACAATCTGCATATATATTTTGTGAAACTATTTACACTGTAACAGGAATTATGGTGTATTATAAATCAAATATTGCATTCACCTGGACTCTAGGAGACTCGGACCACGGACCCGTTGTGTGCGAGGCCGTGTGACAAGTTAAATCAAATATAAGAAGAATATTTTATTACTACTGTATTTACAAAAACATAATGAAATTGATTTCCATATTGATAAATTTGATAATTGTTGGCATAATTACTGTCAAGTTTTTCCACGTTCTGTTGACCGTCAATTCTGCAAAAGTGGATTTGCAAATTTGGTTTAAACGAGCACCCAAAATCTGTAGAGGCAGGCTTGGATGTACACGGATTGTCTGGGCACGAGGCAGAGCAAATTTGGCTGTGTGCACACTTTTCAACCACATGTTTGTTGGGTCTGCAAGATACAAGCTAAACTACGTCTAAAGCTTTTTCTTGTATGTGCGATGCATTGTGCTATGCTCATGTTTACCCTAAGTGCTTCCTCTGCCCATCTGCCTCACCTTTAACTTATAGCAAGCCAAAAAATGTGTTTTACATTGTGATGCCTAACAATTTTGTTTTGCACATTACTCTCTTCCATCTCTGCACCATGCATCCACAGCCTATTTTAAACTATATATATATACCATTTTAGTATAAATGACAATATTAAGTCAAAGAATACTGAAAAGTGAAATTGTAATATTACAATCACGCAAGACTGAATTTACGTAAATAAAACATTATATAACGGAATGCGCAGCCAAAGGGTTCAAGAGTTCTCATAATAAACACAGTATATTATTATATTATGATTTAACATTCTTTAGTTCTAATGATGCTGTTCTATTGCATTTAAGCCAAAAATCTGTTTACAAATCTTTGTCACAAGGCAATATTTGAGCAGGTACACCTTACAGGCTTCCAATGCTCTAGCATATGGCTCAGTGCCATGTATAATCGCAGCCCACAGCTCGGCATATCAATTATGCATTTATTTCAACACCAATTGAATAAATTACTGTTACTGGTCAAAATATAAATATTGATAACATTTTAAAACTAGGCAGTGTCTCGTACACCCAACAATGGTTACCCATTTTTTTTTTTTCGAATGTTCAATTCAATTAATTTTTGAGTATTTTGATACAAAAATCAATGTTCAAAATCTATAAACATTTTAAACAAAAATTAAAAAGACTTTTATATATCAATAAGCAAGTCAAGAGTGTGACACAGTTAACAAAAATGGGTTCCCCAATTGGAATGGGAAAGTGTCAACACAGAATGGTCACTTGGACATCTAGCACACCCTCTTACCAGACACACGACACATGTAAGCTGTAGGAGGCTTTACATGTGCTTACCTGGTTGTGTGTAAGGGGAGAGAACTCTAGTTCAAGAGTCTCCCCTACTAGCTACTGTACTTGGTGCAGTTATATCTCCTTACGTTAGTTCTCTCTCACACTTGCCGTGAATGAAGGTTGTATGGGCCGAATATCCAATTGGGTTTGTTGGTCTTGGGGACAAAATAACATGGGACTTTTTAACCCCATTATAAATCTTTTTATAAACATGGGAATGCTGTACTTAAACATACACAGTAAAATATTTAATCTACTCTGTTTGCAGATCTTATAACACTGTAACTGCATCTGCAATAATTTATTATCGAAGAACGACAAATTTATTCCGCCTTCTTCTTTCGTCTTCCTCGGCCATCTTGAGTGGCGCCGGCTCTCTTCCCCGACTTCATGTACAGCCCTCTAGGCCTGCCTTTTTTCCTCTCTGCTCTTTCTTTTTCTTCTAGTTCTTGATTTTCACGTTCAATAAGAGTAATTAATGTATTACATCGACGCTGGAGCTCCAATGCCGTTCGACTTTTAATGAACCAATCAAACCGGAATTGAGGTGCAGATCTGGAAAGACAAGAAGCGAGATGAAAGGAGGACATGGATGCCAGCCCATACAAAATATTGCTTTAATGCAATAAAAAAAGCTTTCTGCACTTCATGTTGCTGTTTAAACTAAACAAAATACAGCAACATTACAGTAGCACTAGCAAGCAAGCAAACAAGTTATTAGGGGTCTCACAGTACAGTTGGCTTCATTCTCTACTCGCAATCAAGGATCCCAGATTCGATTCCCAGGCAGAACGGGAATTCAGGCAGGGAATTCGATTCCCTGCCCGAAACGCTTTGCGTAATAGTGGCTTTAGGCATTGTATGTACTAGCCCTATCTATTAACCCAACAAACTTTGTAAAATCTCTTTATGTATGTACCTTACCCTAAATAAACATTTATTTATTTATTATATTTATAAAACAGAAATGGTTGGGCACATTTCCTTTCACCTAATGCCTCTGTTAACCTAGCAGTAACAGGCACTCAAAGTTAGGAAACAGTTATGGGGTTGCATACCAGGGAGAGTCCAGACTCTACCATCAACTTCCTCAAATGCTAGACCACACACACATAATAAGGCACCCTTATGGAATCACAGATACTAAGAACCAGTATATAAAATATCAAGCAATTCCACAAATACGATAACATCTTTCCTATTTGCCCACATGTAACATTTCGAAGGCACACTGAAGGAAGTCCATGTTATAACTGGCCTCATAAATGAGGCAAATGCAATATTTGCAACATTAACTAAAACTCACATTAGGGATTATTATAAAAATGAGATATGGGTGCCAACGGACAATCTTTTCAGATGTGACAGGAAACACAGACTACAGGGTGGGGTCAGCCTGAACATCAAAGACAGCCTCAGTGCCACTCAGCTGCTAAACACCACAAACAATATGGTGGAAGTGCTCATAGTCAAAATAGAAAAGATAAATGTGGTGACTGTCCTTGTATATAAAGCACCAGATACAAATCCTCAGTCGTTTAAAACCAACTTATAAAAATAGAATTCTGCCTAGAAGACCTCACAAACCCCTACCCCGAACACCATTATGCTTAATGATTTCAAATCAAGGCATCTAAACTGGAAAAATTTGAACTTTTATACCAGAGGAAGTAGTCTAAATGAAGAGTCACACAATGACCTCTTGCAGATGTGACAGATTTACTTTAAACCAGCAAATAGTAGAACTAGAAAACACCTAGATCTTATTTTTACAAACAAATATTGAACTGATTAGGGACATAATGATTACAAATACTGTACATGTTACTCAGATCACAATGTAATCAAAGTTCAAACATGCATGGCCAACAGACTTCTACAGACTCAAATCTAAGAAGAAGAGAATTCAAGAAATTCAATTCTAATAAACAGATTAACTGAGAATGATTAAACCAAAACATTTCAGAAATATTCAAGGGAAAACTAGATAATGCAAACTTAAACCAGTGTCTTTAGAAAATAGGCACTGTAGCAATATAAATAAATGAATAAATAAATAAATAAATAAATAATATATATACAGTATATATATATATATATGTCGTACCTAGTAGCCAGAATGCATTTCTCGGCCTACTATGCAAGGCCCGATTTGCCTAATAAGCCAAGTTTTCCCGAATTAATATATTTTCTCTATTTTTTTTCTTATGAAATGATAAAGCTACCCATTTCATTATGTATGAGGAAATTTTTTTTTTATTGGAGTTAAAATTAACGTAGATATATGACCGAACCTAACCAACCCTACCTAACCTAACCTAACCTAACCTATCTTTATAGGTTAGGTAGCCGAAAAAGTTAGGTTAGGTAGGTTAGGTAGTCGAAAAACAATTAATTCATGAAAACTTGGCTTATTAGGCAAATTGCGCCTTGCATAGTAGGCTGAGAAGTGCGTTCTGGCTACTAGGTACGACACACACACACACACACACACACACACACACACACACACACATATATATATATGTATATATATATATATTTTCGACATATACTCGTATTCTTATATTCGACATATATTTGTATTTCGACATATACTACGTATTCTTATATTCGATATATATTCGTATTTTTTATATACGACATACATATATATATATATATATATATATATATATATATATATATATATATATATATATATATATATGTCGTACCTAGTAGCCAGAACGCACTTCTCAGCCTACTATGCAAGGCCCAATTTGCCTAATAAGCCAAGTTTTCATGAAATATTTGTTTTTCGACTACCTAACCTACCTAACCTAACTTTTTCGGCTACCTAACCTAACCTAACCTATAAAGATAGGTTAGGTTAGGTTAGGTAGGGTTGGTTAGGTTCGGTCATATATCTACGTTAATTTCAACTTCATTAAAAAAAAATTAACCTCATACATAATGAAATGGGTAGCTTTATTATTTCATAAGAAAAAAAATAGAGAAAATATATTAATTCAGGAAAACTTGGCTTATTGGGCAAATCTGGCCTTGCATAGTAGGCCGAGAAGTGCATTCTGGCTACTAGGTACGACATATATATATATATATATATATATATATGTCGTACCTAGTAGCCAGAACTCACTTCTCAGCCTACTATTCAAGGCCCGATTTGCCTAATAAGCCAAGTTTTCCTGAATTAATATATTTACTATAATTTTTTTCTTATGAAATGATAAAGCAACCCTTTTCTCTATTTATGAGGTCAATTTTTTTTATTGGAGTTAAAATTAACGTAGATATATGACCGAACCTAACCAACCCTACCTAACCTAACCTAACCTATATTTATAGGTAAGGTTAGGTTAGGTAGCCAAAAAAAGCTAGGTTAGGTTAGGTTAGGTAGACGAAAAAACATTAATTCATGAAAACTTGGCTTATTAGGCAAATCGGGCCTTGAATAGTAGGCTGAGAAGTGCGTTCTGGCTATTAGGTACGACATATATATATATATATATATATATATATATATATATATATATATATATATATATATATATATATATATATTGTGTGTGTGTGTGTGTGTGTGTGTGTGTGTGTGTGTGTGTGTGTGTGTGTGTGTGTGTGTGTGTGTGTGTGTGTGTGTGTGTACTCACCTAGTTGTACTCACCTAGTTGTGTTTGCGGGGGTTGAGCTCTGGCTCTTTGGTCCCGCCTCTCAACCGTCAATCAACAGGTGTACAGATTCCTGAGCCTATCGGGCTCTGTCATATCTACACTTGAAACTGTGTATGGAGTCAGCCTCCACCACATCACTTCCTAATGCATTCCATTTGTCAACCACTCTGACACTAAAAAAGTTCTTTCTAATATCTCTGTGGCTCATTTGGGCACTCAGTTTCCACCTGTGTCCCCTAGTACGTGTGCCCCTTGTGTTAAATAGACTGTCTTTATCTACCCTATCAATCCCCTTCAGAATCTTGAATGTGGTGATCATGTCCCCCCTAACTCTTCTGTCTTCCAGCGAAGTGAGGTTTAATTCCCGTAGTCTCTCCTCTTAGCTCATACCTCTCAGCTCGGGTACTAGTCTGGTGGCAAACCTTTGAACCTTTTCCAGTTTAGTCTTATCCTTGACTAGATATGGACTCCATGCTGGGGCTGCATACTCCAGGATTGGCCTGACATATGTGGTATACAAAGTTCTGAATGATTCTTTACACAAGTTTCTGAATGCCGTTCGTATGTTGGCCAGCCTGGCATATGCCGCTGATGTTATCCGCTTGATATGTGCTGCAGGAGACAGGTCTGGCGTGATATCAACCCCCAAGTCTTTTTCCTTCTCTGACTCCTGAAGAATTTCCTCTCCCAGATGATACCTTGTATCTGGCCTCCTGCTCCCTACACCTATCTTCATTACATTACATTTGGTTGGGTTAAACTCTAACAACCATTTGTTCGACCATTCCTTCAGCTTGTCTAGGTCTTCTTGAAGCCTCAAACAGTCCTCTTCTGTTTTAATCCTTCTCATAATTTTAGCATCGTCCGCAAACATTGAGAGAAATGAATCGATACCCTCCGGGAGATCATTTACATATATCAGAAACAAGATAGGACCGAGTACAGAGCCCTGTGGGACTCCACTGGTGACTTCACGCCAATCGGAGGTCTCACCCCTCACCGTAACTCTCTGCTTCCTATTGCTTAGATACTCCCTTATCCACTGGAGCACCTTTCCAGCTACACCTGCCTGTCTCTCCAGCTTATGTACCAGCCTCTTATGCGGTACTGTGTCAAAGGCTTTCCGACAATCCAAGAAAATGCAGTCCGCCCAGCCCTCTCTTTCTTGCTTAATCTGTGTCACCTGATTGTAGAATTCTATCAAGCCTGTAAGGCAAGATTTACCCTCCCTGAATCCATGTTGGCGATTTGTCACGAAGTCCCTTCTCTCCAGATGTGTTACCAGGTTTTTTCTCACGATCTTCTCCATCACCTTGCATGGTATACAAGTCAAGGACACTGGCCTGTAGTTCAGTGCCTCTTGTCTGTCGCCCTTTTTGTATATTGGGACCACATTCGCCGTCTTCCATATTTCTGGTAGGTCTCCCGTCTCTAGTGACTTACTATACACTATGGAGAGTGGCAGGCAAAGTGCCTCTGCACACTCTTTCAGTACCCATGGTGAGATCCCATCTGGACCAACAGCCTTTCTAACATCCAGATCCAGCAGGTGTCTCTTGACCTCCTCTCTCGTAATTTCGAACTCCTCCAAGGCCGCCTGGTTTACCTCCCTTTCTCCTAACACAGTGACCTCACCCTGTTCTATTGTGAAGACCTCCTGGAACCTCTTGTTGAGTTCCTCACACACCTCTCTGTCATTCTCTGTATACCTGTCCTCGCCTGTTCTAAGTTTCAATACCTGTTCTTTCACTGTTGTTTTCCTTCTGATGTGACTGTGGAGTAGCTTTGGTTCGGTCTTGGCTTTGTTTGCTATATCATTTTTTAAATTTTTCTCTGCTTCTCTTCTCACCCTGACGTACTCATTCCTGGTTCTCTGGTATCTCTCTCTGCTTTCTGGTGTTCTGTTATTCCGGAAGTTCCTCCACGCCTTTTTGTTCAGTTTCTTCACTTCCATACATGCCCTATTATACCATGGATTCTTCTGTTGCTTCTCGGATTTTTCCCTTTGGGCCGGGATGAACCTGTTTACTGCCTCCTGACACTTTTGGGTAACATAGTCTATCATACCCTGTACAGACTTGTCTCTGAGGTCTGTGTCCCAAGGTATTTCACTTAGGAAACTTCTCATCTGTTCATAATTCCCCTTTCGGTATGCCAGCCTTTTGATTCCTAGTTCTTTTTGGGGGGAGATAAGTCCTAGCTCTACCAGGTACTCAAAGTTCAATACACTGTGGTCACTCATTCCCAAGGGCGCTTCCATCTTAACTTCCCTTATATCCCATTCATTTAGGGTAAATATCAAATCAAGCATTGCTGGTTCATCTTCTCCTCTCATTCTTGTTGGTTCTTTGGTAGAGTGAGTGAGTGAGTGAGTGAGTGAGTGAGTGAGTGAGTGAGTGAGTGAGTGAGTGAGTGAGTGAGTGAGTGAGTGAGTGAGTGAGTGAGTGAGTGAGTGAGTGAGTGAGTGAGTGAGTGAGTGAGTGAGTGAGTGAGTGAGTGAGTGAGTGAGTGAGTGAGTGAGTGAGTGAGTGAGTGAGTGAGTGAGTGAGTGAGTGAGTGAGTGAGTGAGTGAGTGAGTGAGTGAGTGAGTGAGTGAGTGAGTGAGTGAGTGAGTGAGTGAGTGAGTGAGTGAGTGAGTGAGTGAGTGAGTGAGTGAGTGAGTGAGTGAGTGAGTGAGTGAGTGAGTGAGTGAGTGAGTGAGTGAGTGAGTGAGTGAGTGAGTGAGTGAGTGAGTGAGTGAGTGAGTGAGTGAGTGAGTGAGTGAGTGAGTGAGTGAGTGAGTGAGTGAGTGAGTGAGTTGAGTGAGTGAGTGAGTGAGTGAGTGAGTGAGTGAGTGAGTGAGTGAGTGAGTGAGTGAGTGAGTGAGTGAGTGAGTGAGTGAGTGAGTGAGTGAGTGAGTGAGTGAGTGAGTGAGTGAGTGAGTGAGTGAGTGAGTGAGTGAGTGAGTGAGTGAGTGAGTGAGTGAGTGAGTGAGTGAGTGAGTGAGTGAGTGAGTGAGTGAGTGAGTGAGTGAGTGAGTGAGTGAGTGAGTGAGTGAGTGAGTGAGTGAGTGAGTGAGTGAGTGAGTGAGTGAGTGAGTGAGTGAGTGAGTGAGTGAGTGAGTGAGTGAGTGAGTGAGTGAGTGAGTGAGTGAGTGAGTGAGTGAGTGAGTGAGTGAGTGAGTGAGTGAGTGAGTGAGTGAGTGAGTGAGTGAGTGAGTGAGTGAGTGAGTGAGTGAGTGAGTGAGTGAGTGAGTGAGTGAGTGAGTGAGTGAGTGAGTGAGTGAGTGAGTGAGTGAGTGAGTGAGTGAGTGAGTGAGTGAGTGAGTGAGTGAGTGAGTGAGTGAGTGAGTGAGTGAGTGAGTGAGTGAGTGAGTGAGTGAGTGAGTGAGTGAGTGAGTGAGTGAGTGAGTGAGTGAGTGAGTGAGTGAGTGAGTGAGTGAGTGAGTGAGTGAGTGAGTGAGTGAGTGAGTGAGTGAGTGAGTGAGTGAGTGAGTGAGTGAGTGAGTGAGTGAGTGAGTGAGTGAGTGAGTGAGTGAGTGAGTGAGTGAGTGAGTGAGTGAGTGAGTGAGTGAGTGAGTGAGTGAGTGAGTGAGTGTGTGTGTGTGTGTGTGTGTGTGTGTGTGTGTGTGTGTGTGTGTGTGTGTGTGTGTGTGTGTGTGTGTGTGTGTGTGTGTGTGTGTGTGTGTGTGTGTGTGTGTGTGTGTGTGTGTGTGTGTGTGTGTGTGTGTGTGTGTGTGTGTGTGTGTGTGTGTGTGTGTGTGTGTGTGTGTGTGTGTGTGTGTGTGTGTGTGTGTGTGTGTGTGTGTGTGTGTGTGTGTGTGTGTGTGTGTGTGTGTGTGTGTGTGTGTGTGTGTGTGTGTGTGTGTGTGTGTGTGTGTGTGTGTGTGTGTGTGTGTGTGTGTGTGTGTGTGTGTGTGTGTGTGTGTGTGTGTGTGTGTGTGTGTGTGTGTGTGTGTGTGTGTGTGTGTGTGTGTGTGTGTGTGTGTGTGTGTGTGTGTGTGTGTGTGTGTGTGTGTGTGTGTGTGTGTGTGTGTGTGTGTGTGTGTGTGTGTGTGTGTGTGTGTGTGTGTGTGTGTGTGTGTGTGTGTGTGTGTGTGTGTGTGTGTGTGTGTGTGTGTGTGTGTGTGTGTGTGTGTGTGTGTGTGTGTGTGTGTGTGTGTGTGTGTGTGTGTGTGTGTGTGTGTGTGTGTGTGTGTGTGTGTGTGTGTGTGTGTGTGTGTGTGTGTGTGTGTGTGTGTGTGTGTGTGTGTGTGTGTGTGTGTGTGTGTGTGTGTGTGTGTGTGTGTGTGTGTGTGTGTGTGTGTGTGTGTGTGTGTGTGTGTGTGTGTGTGTGTGTGTGTGTGTGTGTGTGTGTGTGTGTGTGTGTGTGTGCTAAATCACATATTACTGATGAGAAAGAGATGATGCAAGCTAGAATGAGAATGCCGTTCTCTCAATATCTGACGAAAACAAATTGGAGAACCTCTAAAATGCTTCACTTAATCCCAAGAACTACAAAGAAGGCTGTGTAGACAAATAATAACAATTGCACTAAAGTTGCAAGAATAATAAAATCCAGGAAAGACAGAGAGAGCAAAAACTTATACATGAAATAGAGAGGAATCCAAAATACTTTTTCTCCAATGCAAAATCTAGAACAAGAACTGCATCCTGCATTAGGCCCTTGTGCAAGGGTGATGGAACTTTCATAGATGACAATAAAGAAATGAGTGAAATATTGAGGCTATAGCGCAACTGTTCTCAGTGAACCCCACAACACATTGAAGATCAACAATCGAAATGAATTATGAATGTGACACCAACATGGAACCAAATATCAGATGTCACCCCTATCCCCACTGGACTTTGAAGCAGTCAGCATGCCCATGCACTCTGCACCAGGCCAAGACTCCTGGAATTATATATTCAAGAAGTGTAAAACACCATTATCACAGGCTCTAATTCGGTCGGCCACCTCCAGGGACTCGTGTGGCCCAAGCTTTGCTTCAAGAGGCTGGGTCGTTCTTGCCCTTGATGGGGTGGTTCTTCTCCAGCCATGACCACGGCAGTCTCTGGGTTTGGAGTCCCAATGCATTCTTTCACCAACTTCGAGGTAAACTCTGGAGCTGGAGCTCCTAGGGCAGTTTGTTGTTGCCTTCAACTTCATTCTGTTTCTGCGACGGCACTGGAACCAATCGTATTGGTTTTTGCCTTTCCATTGGAGACTTTCGGCGATCGTGGAGAGGGGGAGACGTGCTGCATGGGTGACAGCTTGTTCCCCTAATCAACCTGCCCTGGAGAGGCCACTCCAGACCAACAACCAGAGTGCAACTCCATAGTCTCCTGAGACTGATGGATGACTAATACTACTATACTACTGTATACACATATACACCTCTTTTAAGTATCTACATTTTTGTGTACCATGACGATCCCACTAAGATGGTCAGATGGGCTCACACACAGCACAGCGTCAACACACCAGTCAGCTGACGATGCCACCAACATGCGGATCACAGACTCTAGGCACAATGTTATTATTATCAGCATTCTGGTCAGTAAATCCTGAGTATGAATCATTTTTGCATAAGTTTATTTCTAAAGGCGCACAAAGTCGTTTCATGATGTGAAGATGTACCAAACAATGGCAGAGGGTTGTGGCTGTCTGCGTCATGCTGTGAACATCATAAACAGCACAGTGTTCATTGATATCTGAGCAATGTACATAGTCTATCATAGTCAAGATCTTCTATGATACTATCGTTGCAAAATATTAGCAGTTACTTATATGTTTCATCATTTTTAAATGATGCTGTTGACACAAACTGAACAGCAGTACTGTTAGCTCATGCTGCATATGCCAGCCTTGGTTGTTCATTCAGTACTAAAGCCTTCACACCCAGGAATGGTGTCCATGATTTTTTTTCAAGATGCAGACCGTTTACTGAGAGACTGAGGAAGTTGATGCGAGTCCTGTGTACCTGCCGGAGATTTAAAATCTTTCGAGGTAGCCTAATATTTCATATGATAGCATGTACAGCCCAAGGGTTAAAGAACACAATAAAGCAGCTGTCACGACCAAGAAAAATGACAAGGCAAATAACAACAACTTTCCAAACAAGGGATGCCATACCAATGATGCCACTTTTCTAGACACTAGTACTCTCTAGGGTGGAATATTGTGGCTCAGTAACAGCCTCTTTCAAAGCTAGAGAAATTGTTGACCTGGAGAATGTGCAAAGATCTTTTATTGCTGGAATCCATTCTTATAAAACATTTAATTAATGGGACAAGTTAAAATGCTAAAATCTGTATTCCATAGAGTGCAGGCGAGGGAGAGATATACATCATAATTTTAATTTAATTAATTAATTTACACCTGAAAAATATTAAGAGGTAATGGTTCCAAATCTGTACATGGAAATAGCATCACACAAGACCAGGAGTCATAGCAGGATGTGCAAAATAGCCTCATTGAAAAGCAGAGGTGCAATAGGTACACAGTGAGCACTATCAACATTGAAGACCCAAGACTTTTTTAACACACTCCATGTACACTCAATGGGCATAACTGGCCAGCCTCTCATGGTTTTCAAGAGAGAACTCGATAAACACCTTCAAAGGACAACTAATCAACCAGCTTGCGATTCACACATTAGGAAGCGAGCAGCCGCATCCAATAGCCATGTTGATCAAACCACCAACCAGGAGGACTGGTCAGAGACCGAGCTGCGGGGACGTTGATCCTGGTAATCGCCACAAGGTAACCACAACGTAAGGTTGAGGGTACCTTGACACAAGCCTAAAGTATACATATACATATGCTTCCTGTCCCTATATCATGAGACACCATATTATACAGTGAACTATTGACAATACACTAAATATATAAAAATGTTAAGTATTACATATTTGATTTACAGCTTTAGGAATTTGAATTTGTGACAAAGTGATCCCCATCTCAGCTCACCTTACAGCTGCTCGTAACTCTTCGTACACATTTTCTTTATCGAATCCCAGCTTGTGCAGCATACACACAAGGAAACGATCCTCTTCTTCAGTATAGTTCTTCCCCTTATTAGTTCCATAAGATATTCGTAATTGATGGAATGGTGCTCTGTAACGAGCCATCTGTAAAAAGAATATTCAACCAGTTAATAGTCGAAACAGTCAACAAGTCATAAGAAATAGTCAACAGTCGAAACCCAGTCTTCATGTCTATAGTGGAGGACTGTAAGAGAAGAATAACTGAGATACAGCTGAAAGGTTATAGTGTGAAATTCATGTGGATTCCATCTCATGTTGGAATAGTGCTCAACGAGGTGGCGGATGACTTGGCCAAACGTGCCACATCAAAACCACAAGTTGACATTGAATGTGAATTCACAATGAGACAAATAAGAAGCAAAATCAGAAATATTCAGGCACAGGCGGGAGTGGAGAGGAGAGAGATAATGTATGAGAGTAGTCAAACCATGCAACACTACATGTATGTGAGTCAAAACACCCATTTCACTTATGGTAAAAGGAGAAATGCTTGGAGTGACTCTGTGTACATGCGGCTCAGGCTTGGGTACAAATATTACTGGGAATATGGGATAGATGTTCATGGTAATGACACGAAGTGTAAACTATGTGGTATGTTAAGGTCTCACACCCTTGCCCATTATATTCTTGATTGTCCGTTGATTAATGTATATAGAAACACTGAGATAAGGACTGTTCCTGAACAAATAGCCTGGATGTGTCACAACGGAAAGGTTGATGATATTCTTGAGAGATATAAGAATTTTGCACCAAGATTGTAATATTTTGTTGAATTATCTGCAGGTGTCTTGCAAATTGTCTATACAGTATACCTAGGTCATAAAAGTATTTGTGTGTACGTCTGATAACATACTACTTGTGAAGGAGGAAATGTATATTTTTACCTCTCAGAATGTTTGGTAATGTGTTTATTTGTGATGTGTGTCTATGTATATATTAACACGTTGTACTGAATGGGGTGAGAATAGCTTGAGCTACCTCATCCCTTTGTGTGTATTTTACCTCAATAAACTTATTTCAATTTCAATTTCAATTTCAACCAGTTAATATAGCATCTAGGAACATTGACTGAAAAATGTAGTGTGTAAATAAGTTGCTGTGATGTAGCCGCCATCGTCGACATAACAAAACATTTTTGAGACAAAACATTTCCAAAATTGGATTAAAGCATTACAAACATTACAAATGAGGTGGTAGAGGTACTGGGATTAAAAATAGAGAAAATAAACTTGGTGATTATTCTAATATACAAACCGCCAGATGCAACGGCCGAGGAATTCACAGAACAGATAAACAAAATACCTGTAGAGCCTTGATAATTTGGAGAACCCGATACCTGATATTATCTTCCTAAGTGACTTCAACTTGCCTAGTCTCAGATGGAGAACAGTAAACAATAATATTATACCAGGAAATTGATCGGGACCTAACCAACCACAGATTAGAGAACTACTTAGATTCTGTGACAAATTTTCACTCGGCCAGCAGATATCAGAGCCAACGAGAAATGAAAATATTCTAGATCTGGTCTTTACGAACAATGAAGACATTATCAGGGACATTAATATATCAGATACCACATACAGTACTCAGATCACAAGCTTATTGAAGCGCAAACGACCATCAATACTCAAAATAGACCTGAAACGTTGATCAAGCGAGAGGGGTTATTCAGTAAATTCAATTTTAATAATAAAAGGATAGACTGAGAGAAAATAAACAGGGAACTTACAAACATTCCATGGGAAACTGTTCTAAGTAATACAAGTCCTACAGAAGGAATTGAAAAACTGACTTTGGAAGCGTATCAAGTCTGTCTGAAACATGTTCCTTTGAGGAAAGCCAGAAAGAGATCCAATGTAGAAAGAGAACGCAGACAACACTATAAAAGAAGAAAAAAAATAACGAAAATGCTTAAGCAGATACGACTTTCCTGTCAAAGAAGGAATAATTTAAATAGGGAGATTGAAGAAATCGAGCGGAAATTGAAACACTCATATCAAACTGAAGAAAGGCAGTTTGAACAGAAAGCAATTCAGGAAATACATTCTGCATTCATGAAATGAATGCATTCTGCATTCTGGAAATGCAATTCAAAGAAAAATCCAAAATACTTCTTTACGTGTGCGAAATCAAAAGCAAAAACCACTGTCAGTATTGGACCAATTCGTACTAGTGAATGTTCATACATGGAGGATGACAAAGAAATTAGCGAACTCCTAAAAAAGCAGTATGAGGACATGTTCAGCACTCCAATAAATAACATGAAAGTGAAAGATCCAGACAATTTCTTTATGAGGGATATCCAAACCCCTGTATATATAACTGATATTAAAACGAGCGTGCTAGACTTTGAAAGAGAAATTGAAAACATGCCCATGCTCTCAGCTCCGGGTCCAGATTCATGGAATTCAATATTTATAAAGAAATGCAAAGTGCCAGTAGCACAGGCACTCAGTATAGTGTGGAGGAAGAGCTTGGACACGGGGGAGATACCAGATGCACTTAAAGGAGCAGACATAGCCCCTCTACACAAGGGAGGGAGCAGAGCATTGGCAAAGAATTATAGACCAGTTGCACTAACGTCCCACATAATAAAAGTATTGGAGAGAGTGATTAGGAGTCAGGTCACCAATTTCATGGAGACCAATGACCTTCACAACCCAGGCCAACATGGATTTCAAGCGGGAAGATCGTGCCTCTCACAGCTACTTGATCACTACAACAAAGTCACTGAAGCATTAGAAGAAAAACAGAATGCTGATGTGGTATACACGGACTTCGCAAAAGCTTTCGATAAATGTGACCATGCAGTAATAGCTCACAAAATGAGGTCAATGGGAATAACCAGTTAAGTAGGACGCTGGATACTCAGTTTTCTATTAAACAGGACTCAGCGAGTAAGTCAACCAAATAAAATAGAGTCCAAGCACAGTTAAAAGCTCTGTACCTCAGGGTACAGTCCTTGCACTGCTGCTTTTCCTTATTCTCATATCAGATATGAACAAAAATATAAGTCACAGCTTCGTATCATCCTTTGCAGATGACACAAAAATCAGTATGAAAACTACCTCGGCTGAAGACGTTGAAAAACTTCAAGTAGATATTAATAAAGTTTTCGACTGGGCAACAGAAAATAACATGATGTTTAACAGTGATAAATTCCAGGTACTCAGGTACGGTAAAAATGAGGACCTTAAACATAATACAAGGTACAAAACACAATCAAATGTGCCCATAGTAGGAAAACAGCACGTAAAGAATTTGGGAATAATGATGTCTGACGACCTAACGTTTAGGGAGCATAACCAAGCAAATATTGCGTCAGCCAGAAAAATGATCGGATGGATTACGAGAACTTTCAAATCCAGGGATCCCATCACAATGGTTGTAATCTTCAAGTCACTTGTGTTGTTCCGTCGCTCCAAGCAACAGCCTGGTGGACCAAACTCTCACAAGTCAAGCCTGGCCTCGTGCCGGTCTTGGGGAGTAGAAGAATTCCCAGAACCCCATCAACCAGGTATCAACCAGGTATCAAAGCTGCAATGATTATGGGTGTTCTATTATGACCCAAATATTTTAATTAGATAAATGTTTAGGATTCCAACATAATTCTATGTGAGAAGGTGGCGGCCATCAACATAAAACATTCTATCCTCTAACACCCACCTAAGTTACCCAGACAAATGCCAATACCATTATTTTGATCAATAACCCCTGCACTACGCACCTCTTCTTGAGGTGCGCAGAAAAAAAGAAATTCAGAACAAAATTATTTCATTTGACATTGTTAATGAGCATGTAGAAGGTATCCAAAAGGTAGAAATGAGGTGAGGGGGCTGCATTGGGAACAACTTTGTTGATTTATTTTCATAGTTTCTAACTTTACTGATTTTTTTCATGCTAACAGGTTGCATTTGTATATCAAAGGTACAGTTTATTATGTATAACTTTGAAAATATAAGTATGTATGGATATATCAGTATAGATATACAGACACCATGTACTTATTCATACTAATATTTATATATAAAAGCCTAAACCTTAAAATTGCATATAGCAATTTTTACCTCAAATATATACATAATAATCACTCATTTGCTGTTGTTAAAAGTTTAGTGTCTCCTCTATGGCTGCTCAAAATGTTCAGACACTGGATGCAGACGACGAGTCACAATAACGTGGCTGAAGAAATGATGACCAAACCACACACCAAAAGATGAGGAGACGACGACGTTTCAATCCATTCTGGACCATTAGGGTCCCGGTAGTACAGTCAGGCTCGTTCTCGATGCATGATCGAGTGTTCCGGGTTCAAATCCCGGGCGGGACAGAAGTGGTTGGGCACATTCCCTTTCACCTAATGCCTCTGTTCACCTAGCAAGGGGGGGGGGGGGGGGGGAGTTCCTCGATAAAAGTCAAATGTGTATGAATACATTAATACACTCTGGCTTCTGTTCCCCCGACACAGTGAATTGTAATTATTATCAAGTCGATTGTGATGAGGCGAGGGAGGCACGGGTATTAAGTAAGGCAAGAGAGAGGTGAGGAGCAGGTAAGAGGAGGTAATTCCTAGAGGAAGTTAAAAACAAGAAGAATGGTACGGAAGAATGGGAATGTAAAAATATGAGGAGAAAGAAAAAGAAAAAAGATGGGTAGGCTTATGTTAGGTCACATTTGTTAGAAATGTTAAAGCATCTGAGTAAGTCTGACCAACCAAGCATCAATGACCCAAGGACCTCCCCCCCCCCCCTGGGAAAGCAGCTGTCTCGTTCTTTGCCAGAACAAAAGGAGATGGCTGCAAACGAACAAACCTACCACCAGGACAAAATGAGGAGAAAACCCCTGTGCCGGAGGAGAGCATGAAGCTCCCCGACCTGACCCCTAGAGGCCAATGCCAACAAAATTAGAGCCTAGTAAAAACAATCCTGAACCGAAGGGGCCACCACAAACTGAGAAGAGGAAAGATAGGAGAACACCCTGTCCAAGGACCAGGACAGCTCAGGCAGCGCATGAGCGGGCCGGAGGTGAAACAAAGCACGAGATAGTTCATGGAACGGGGCAGATGAGACGTCCACCCTAAACGCAAGCTGGAGCGGCTCTGCCACCGACACACGATACAAGGCAACAGTATTAGGCATCAAATGACGGTCCTGAAAAAGCCAAGAAAGAGAGGACAAAACAACCCGATCCGAAAAAGAAAACAACCTATGAAGAGAGAAAAAAAGTGAAAAGAACGCCAGGAAGCTTCATACTGTCGCCGAGATGAAGCTCGCAGGTGGGACATCGTCAAAAAAGAGACCTGATCACCAAACAGATGGTGATAAACCTGCATCAAAAAGACCAGATGCGAAGAGCAGGGAAGAAGACCGAATCAGCCATTTACCAGACTGGTCCGACCAGCTGAAAAAGGTGGAGCTGCGGGAAAACGCTTCGGGTTCGCACACCAAGCAAACAGCGCCTGAAACCAAGGCTGGGCCGACCAACAAGGGGCCATGAGGACTACTCTCCCTGGGTAGGATTCTAACCAAGCCAGAACCTGAAGCAACAGCTGGACCGGGGAAAAGAGGAGGTACAGGTAATTCCACCTCGAGCAGTCCTGCTGAAAGGCATCCACCGCGACAACCTCGCAGTTGGGGAAGGGCGCCACATAGATCGGGAGATGCCGAGGCCACGCCAACACTAAGAGGTCTACTTCCGGGAGTCCGAATGTCTGACAGAGCCGATGAAGAGAGTCAGCGTCGACCGCCCATACCGTGGACAGGGGAATAAACCATGACAGGCCATCCGCCAGGATGCTGGACACTCCCTGGATAGGAACCGCACGGAGAGCCAATCCCCGAGAAGCCAGCATACGAGCCACTTAAAGCGGCCAGCCCCAAAGAGGCAAGAACCAAAGAAAACCCCCCGCAGGCAATGAACCACCTGGGAACAGTCCGCATGGAGCCGGACGGTCAAATCCCAAGCAGCCTGAACCCTCCGATGCGAAAACCAGACCGCTGCGAACTCCCGCACTGTGCTATGAGCCTGACGGAAGGACGGACCCCACCGTCCCCGGCCAGCCTGGTGAGCACTGGTCACAAAGCCCCAGCCGAGAGACGATGCGTCTGCGAACACATCGAGCGAGAGTTCGGGTAAGCGCCATGGCACTGAACCCCAAAAACCCATAAGAGGAAACTGGTGACGCAGCAACCGGCGCAAGACCCCTAGAGGACGAACCCAGCAATCGCGAGAGAGGCGGAAGGGACGTCCCCGAAGGAACCAGAATAGACACTGAAATCAAACCTGACCCGGCGGATAGAACAGCACGGCGAAGTTCAGACTCCCGCACAACTGCTTGAGCAACTGCCGAGTGACCTGGGACCCCCCCAGAAACAGCTGAAGGCGGGGACCGCAGCCACAGCAACTTCTCTGGAGAGACAAGGAAGCAGTCTGAGAGTCCCAAACAAGACCCAGCCAGGTCTGTACATGGGATGGAACCAGATGGGACTTCCTCCAGTGCACCAGGAACCCGAACCCGGCGAGTTGGGAAAAGAACCACACCCCTGGCGAGCAGACAAGTGGACTGACTGGGAGTCCACACAAGCCAGTTGGTGAGGTAGGTCAGAACCTGAATCTAGCAGATGCAGACGGGTCGCCACAACTCGAGTAAGATGCATGAATATGCAAGGTGCCAGATTCAAACCAAAATGAAGGCAACGAAAGTGGTAAGCCTGACGCCCTACCACAAAACCTAACCAGTCCCTGAACCCCGGATGAATAGGAACGTACCAATAAGCATTCTTGAGGTCCAGGAACATCATCCAGGCACCCGGCTCCAACAGAAGCCAGACCTGAGACAGAGTAGTCATCCGAAAGGAGGGGCAAGGAATCCAGGGGTTCAGACGGGACAAGTCCAGAATGAACCGCAGATTTGCACAGTCCCGTTTCGGCAATGGAATCAGGCAGGAAACCCACCTGAGGGAATGGGGTCGTTTCGACCATGCCCAAGCGCACCCTCTCCAAGACGACCTGACGAAGTGCAGGGAAAAAAGTCTGCCCTGCCAGCCCCAAAGCCCAAAGGAGGAGCCGTCATCCAACGCTACCACAGGTCGGATTACATGACCGAAAACGCCCTCAAATCATGGGATCAAGCGCAAGCAAACAGAGCAAGCCTCCCCCGCCCATCATGGGGGGGGGGGGGGGGGGGGAGAAAATCATGAAATCAACAGAGGGTCAACGGGGCGAACAGCGAAAGGGCTGACACCCCTTATCAGAAGCCGGATGCCAAACAGAGTGATCACCACGCCGGCTCTGAAGGCAACGTCAGCTCAGAAGCTGGCACCAATGACCTACCTCAACCAGCGGAATCCCAAGCCCTGGCATGACTCTTCCGAAAAGGCCGAGAATGGCCACCCTGGAGAACCAATAAGTCCGACATAGGACGACAACTAGATGAAGCCGCCTGCAGAAACTGCGTGATTGCAGTCTCTGTAAACAGCAATGGACAAAACGGAGATGAAAACTTAAGAGCCAGGGCCAAAGCGGATTCCAAGAGCTACGGGCTGTCAGAGCACAGCCTGACAGCACGCGAGGCGAGAAGCAAAGAACAGAGACACCGCCTCCTTCAGGATAGGCGCAAAGAGCTTCGACACTGTGGCCGACACCCTAGCCGCCGAGGACAGCACTCCAGACGAAGGCCAGGCACTTAACGCCTCCATATCCTCCTCAAGCCAGGCAGAACACAGCTTGAGAAGGGAAAAGAAATGTAAGACTGAAGCCAAATGCCCACGGGTGCGCAAATCCTCTGTAACTAAGGACAGCAAATGGTAAGGAACCTGCACGTGCAGCCGCACAAGGCCAATATCCCGAGAAAACACAGGGGGCGAACAAGCACGCATTAAGGCGCTCAAACTTGCCTCCCAGGTAAACCCGCAAATTGGTAGACGTTTCTCGCAACTCAAACGGTTGTGACTGACAGAACCCATGCCATTCCCCCAACAAAAATAAAAGCAGTCTGCCAGCCAGGAAGACTCAGGAATCCCCAAACGCACCCAAAATGGGGAAGAAGAACCAAAATCAAAAGAGGGTGGATCCATAACAGAGGCGGAATCCGGGTCTCGTAGGAGGTATGCAGCAAGAGCCTCCCGAACCTCCCTCGCGGAGATACGAGAAGCAGAAACCCTCCGGAAAGACAGGGCTGAGGTACCCAAAGGGGCCCTGGAACTGAACCCAATTCATACTCATACAGGAAAGGGGGTAAAAAAAAAACCCTTCCCCTGCAACAACAAGCCCCGCGAGGAAGGTACAAGCACACGAGCGAGGTCAAAAGGGGCCTAATTCCTCCAGGTCGACTCCTCCCCAACCTCGAGATCTCCCAAGTTGGGACCCGGGGCAGAGCAGTCCTCCATACCCTCTACCCCTGAAGAAAAGGCAGAGTCCAGGGCAAAAGCTGACAAGAAGGGGGGCCTGCTGGTGGGACCCAGAAGCCTCGGCAAGAGAAACCAGCTCAAATGCCTCTGTCTCCAACCTGAATGGGGCAGCCCCCGAAACTGCCCGAGTCTCATTACTAACTAAACCCTTCTCCGACTCCGAAACCCTCAGACTTTTGGGAGCCAAAAGCAAGGGGGAAGGTGCAGGACAAACAACAGGGAAAGGACCAGGGAGCACGGACTGAACCAAAGTCGAAGCAACTAATGGCCCGAGGACCGAGTCCCTATAACCAAAGCAGGGTAGCTGCAGGGTATCCGGGCGGGAAACCAACCTAACGTGTTGCAGCAACCTAAACCGAGCATGCAACACGGATGCTGCCTGTAATATCATCAGAATAATATTGGAGTACAAGCAGAGAACACGACTTGCAAGACTCCGGGGTCAAAGATGTCATTGACCCAACAAGCAGCATGATGGAGGCAAAAGAGGTGTATCTCAGGGTGACAGGGTGAACAGTCACCCTGAGACACGGGCACACAGCAACCTTCAAACCCGCAACAAGGTCGGCTGGAACCCAGAAGATGCATCTATTGGTCCACTGAACCCCGACAGGGTTTTCTAGGGCCCGTAGAATGTTGACTACGGGAAGCCCGGGCAAGGTGTTGCTAACCGGTTAAAAACACAAAGCTAATGAAGGAGGAGTACAACACTGAAACCCCTGTGACATGCACAATCATGGGGACCTAACAAAGGGCCACCAAAATATTATCAGTGGAACTATAGCACACGAGGCAGACCCCCAACAGGCAATTAAAAAAAAAAGAAAAGAAAACCCTGCAAAAGTAAAACGTTCCCAGCGGCAACAGGAACCAGGAACTGCATAGGTAGCCAGGTTGCACAAACACCTTGACACCCCAACCAGCACAATAACAGTTCCTACCCAAAGCCAAACAAGGGCCATAAACCCCAGCTGGCCCTTAGGGTGAGGTAAATGCCGAGCAACAAGAACCTCCACAGAAATGGGTCCCAAATGTCCCCGGGAAAAGAACCCAAACAGGCAAGGGCAGTACTCACAGGGCGCTAAGGGAATGAAGCCCCTAAGCGCATGCAGCCCCGGTACTGATGAGTAACTCCTGGCCACCACGCACACAACAATAACACAGCAAAGGACGCCACGAAGGCAAACTTCGCCGAGGAATTTGAGGCCAGAGAAGCGTCTGTCCTGGTTGACACTAGCTTGTGAACTGAAGGCCTGAGTAGCTGGCATGAGGAGGTTCGGCCCCTACCCCCCCTCCTCCACTTGAGGAAGGTAGGGCTGCGTTGACAAGCGGTGCGACAGCAGTGTGACGTTTGCTGGTTTCTGTGGGATTGGAGGGAATTCTACTTCTCTTTTCGGATTTTGTTGTTAATTTCTTACCGTGTGGGGTTTGTTTTGTAAGTCCTACCTTTCTGGGTGCCTAACCCCAGTCGAAGGCAAATAAGGAAAACCTGCAACCACAGGGGGGGTTTTCCAGGACCATTGATCCCTGAAACCTCTCTGAAGGGGCCAAGTTCTGGCTTGTGGTCCCTAGTAGGTCAAACTCCATAGCTAATGTCACGGTCTAATATAAAACATATTAGCCCGATACCTCCAGGGAGCCATAGGGGTTCCCCACGGAAGCTTATCAAAGCCATGGGAGCCCCCCACGGGAGTCATTGCCCCCCCCCCCCCATTGGCTTGGGTGGGTGGGAATCCCACTGATACACTTGTAACCAAAATCTCCAGTAGTTACTCAAAACCTGCCAAACACACACTGAAACTATGACGTTGGTACAACGTTCGAACAAGTTTTAACACCTAACCAGTTATAACAACCAATATAGCAAGTTGTAACAACGTTCTAATACGTCATAAACACGTTAAGCCAAGATGTAACAACTTTATTACAAGTTGTAACAAGCGGAAATTAGAGACAGTTTCGGTTTGTGTTTCAAATTTGATAGTAAGAACATAACTGAACTTCTTAACAGCAAATAAATATGTTATAAAATATCTGACCTTAGCATCAAGAGCCTTTTTAATCGATGCCCTTCGCTGAATTTTAGCCTCGCCCCTCTCAATCTGTGCCAGAATGCGATCACAATCTTGAAGCTCAGAGCATCGTTCCCAGAAGACTGCAGAGTACTCCATCACCTCATCAGGTGTTTTACCTTCAACTTCCTGAAAGATTGTTTTGTCAATAATAATAATATTTTATGCCTAAATAACATTTTATGTTCTGACAATAAAATAAGAACTACCACATGATGAGAAAAAGTTTTTGGTCTGGAACTAGAGCAAATGGGGAATACTGTGACATATAGCCTTGCTAAACCTGAATCATTTTCTCAAACTACATGCATCTGAAAATACCAGTTGATTGGAAAGTTATCTTAAGATATTTTATTCAACTAGTATGGCAGCCAAAGTTGAGTACGGTACCTGTATGTACATTGCAACGGTCACTGTTAGATAATATTTCTACTTGCCAAATAATTAATAAAGCATTTCTATATACACACAAACAAATAGTACATTCTACATTATGCTTTATGCCTCTGATCATTGGCCAATATTTGCCAAACTAGCTTGTGTACACATTCTGCAGACCTTTGGAGATGAAAAGTCTTCAATAGCACAAACAAAAGGTTAACTTCAACCTTGCAAAGTCAACATACAGCAAACACATTACTTTTCAGATTAATTAACTCATCAAAGAATTTACACTGCAAAGCTGTTTAAGGAAAATGAGTGCACAACTTAAAAGATTGACCTGAAGAAGCGCTTCCAAGAAAAATAAGCATCTCTCATAACCTGCAGGATTCCTAGTCCTGGCAGGGTCAATAGCTAAGGTAGTCCTCAATACATCAGGTACAGATTATTGGCATTAACCATCAGTCAAACTTACCTTTGCAATGTTTTCAATATCATCCCGTCCAAACTTTTCATTGGCTTTGATAAACTGGTTGAAGTCTCTCTTGCTCCAATTGAGGAAACCTTGAGTAAGAAGACTGTCTCGTTCCTCCATCTCCTCTTCTGTAACTGGCTCGGCTTCATCAATCTTCTGCTGTTCCTCTTTCTGGATGCGAGCTGCTTCTCCCATAAACTCTGGGTTCTTGGGAACCTGTAACACAAGCTTCTCATAATACTGAAACAAACAACATACACTAAAGCTATATGTAAATACTTTTTGCAATACATCAACTAAAATATCTGAATACTTTTGTCTTTCTTGCAATATTTATTGAAAATGCATTCCCCCCAAAATGCCTTGGTAACCGCACCAAATTTTAACCTCGCTAGAGAAAATCTAAACTGTGATGCTGATACAGTATTCTGCATATTTCCGATCCTGTTGGGTTACTTACCTCCTGTATTTCCTTTATGCTCTAATGTTGTATCAACACAACTAATCCTCCCATTTATTCTTTATTTCCTTTCATCCTGGCATACCTTGCCTTGAAGTTACCTTGCAGTGCTTCCGGGCCTTAGCGTCCTCGCGACCCGGTCGTCGACCAAGCCATTGCTGGACTGGTCAACCAGGCTGTCGGACGCGGCTGCTCGCAGCCTGACGTATGAATCACAGCCTTGTTGATCAGGTATCCTTTGGAGGTGCTTATCGAGTTCTCTCTTGAACACTGTGAGGGGTCGGCCAGTTATGCCCCTTATGTATAGTGGAAGCGTGTTGAACAGTATCGGGCCTCTGATGTTGACAGAGTTCTTTCTCAGAGTACCTGTTGCACCTCTGCTTTTCAATTGGGGTATTCTGCACATCTTTCCATGCTTTCTGGTCTCATGTGGTGTTATTTCTGTGTGCTGGTTTGGGACCAGCCCCCTCTAATATTTTCCACGTACAAACTATTATGTATCTCTCCCGCCTGCGCTCAAGAGAATACATATTTAGGCATTTTAGTCGGTCCCAATAGTTTAGAAGTTTTACTGAGTGGATTCTAGCAGTAAAGGATCTCTGCACGCTCTCCAGGTCACCAATTTCTCCAGCTTTGAAAGGGGCTGTCAATGTGCGGCAGTATTCCACTCTAGAGAGCACTAGCGTCTTGAAGAGTATGATTATTGGTATAGTATCTCTAGTGTGAAAGGTTCTTGTTATCCAACCTATCATTTGTCTTGCTGTTGTGACGGCTACTTTATTGTGTTCTTTAAAGGTAAAGTCTTCTGACATGAGTACACCCGAATCCTTTACATTCCTTTTTCGTTCTATGTTATAATTTGACTGAGTTTTGTACGTGGTTTCCATTTTTATATTTTAATTTTTTCTGTAGCGCATGAGCTGGAACTTATCTTCGTTAAACATCATATTATTTTCCGTAGCCCATAGAAAGACCTAATTTACATCTGATTGGAGGTTTGCCGTGTCCTCTATATTGTCTACTCTCATAAAAATCCTAGTGTCATCTGCAAAGGATGATACGGTACTATAGATTGTGTCCTTGTCGATATCCGATATGAGGATGAGAAAAAGTACTGGAGCAAGCATAGTACCCTGAGGGACTGAGTTCTTCACGGTTGATGGACCGGATTTTATTTTGTTGACTATTACACATTGGGTTCTGTTAGTAAGGAAATTGTAGATCCATTTTATGTGCAATAACACCATGATCACATTTGTCGAAGGCCTTTGCGAAATCTGTGTAAATTACATCAGCGTTTTGTTTGTCTTCCATGGCATCTAATGCCATGTCATAGTGGTCCAGCAACTGTGATAGGCAAGAGTGCCCTGTTCTGAAACCATGTTGCCCAGGGTTATGGTGATGCTGGGATTCTGTGTGTTTTGTGATCCTACTTCTTAGCACTGTCTCAAAGAATTTTATGATGTGTAATGTTAGTGCTATCGGTCTGTAATTTTTGCCCCTGCCTTATTTCCTCCTTTATGGAGTGGTGCTATCTGTTATTTTTAGTATGTCAGGGATAACGCCAGTATCTAGGCTTTGTTTCTAAAGAATGTGAAGGGCCTGCGATAGTGTTTTTTTTACAGTTCTTGATGAATATGGAGTTCCAAGAATCAGGGCCTGGTACAGAGTGCATAGGCATACTGTCTATGGCTTCTTCAAAATCCAGTGGGGATAGGGTGACATCTGATACATGATTTGATGTTGGTATCATATCCATGAAAAATTCATTTGGGTTTTCAATCTTTAGTGTTTAGTGGCTCACTGAAAACAGAGTCGTACTGATTCTTCAGTACTTCAATCATTTCTTTGTTGTCATCTATGAAAGTTCCATCTCCCTTTCGCAGGGGCCCCATACTAGATGTGTTCCTCCTCTTCACAATCTATATTTTTTCAGTTTTGTCTCCACAACTGTCACATATGATGACGCAGTTCTGCCATCCAGCAGTGGCCTGACAGCTGAGTGGACAGCACTCGGGATTCGTAGTCCTGAGGTTCCGGGTTTGATCCCCGGTGGAGGAGGAATCAAATGGGCATAATTTCTTTCACCCTGATGCCTTTGTTCACCTAGCAGCTAATCGGTACCTGGGAGTTAGACAGCTGCTACTGGCTGCTTTCTGGGGATGTTTAACAAAAAGGAGTCCTGGTCGAGGACCGCAGACCTTGGCCTCGACCTCGGCTCCAACCGAGGTCGGAGCCGCGGAAATACCTCCGGGTTCGGACACCGAGCAAGCAGCGCCTGATACCATGGCAGGGCCAGCCACCAAGGGGCCAAGAAGACAACTTTCCCCTGGTAAGTCTCCAAGCGAGTCAGGACCTGGAGCAACAGCTGAACTGGGGGAAAGAGGTACAGGAACCCCGACCTCGACCAGTCCTGCCGAAAAGCGTCGACCCTGACGACCTTCCCAGTTAGGAAAGGGCGCCACATACAGGGAAAGGCACCGCAACCATGCCAATGCGAAGAAGTCCACCTCGGGGCGTCTGAACGTCTGGCAAAGCCAACGGAAGGAGTCAGTGTCGACCATCCATTCCATGGAGAGGGGAACGAAACAAGACAGGCCGTCGGTCAAGACGTTGGACACTCCCCGCACGTGAACTGCCAGGAGAGCCAAACCCCGAGAACTCAGCAGATGAGTCACCCGAAGCAACTAGCGCTAAAGACCCAAGGACTGTATCAAATCCCCACCCCCCCCCTCCCCCGGAGCTGGATCGTCAACCATTGGGCGACTCAAATCCTCCGAAGAGCAAACCACACCGCCGCGAACTCCCGCACAGTGCTGTGGGCTTGAGGGAAGGACAGACCCCACTGACACTGGCCGGCCTGGTGAACACTGTTCACAAAGCCCCAGCCGAGAGACGACGCGTCCATGAACACATCGAGCGAGGGCTCGGGTAGGCGCCAAGGCACTGAATCTTAAAAAACCAGAAGAAGAAGCTGGTGCAACCGACACAAAGCCCCCGGGGTCGGAACCCAGTGATCGCACGAGAGGTGGAAGGGACGTCCCCAAAGGAACCAGAACAGCCGACGAAGCCAAACCCGACCCGGCGGGTAGACCAACATTACGAAGTTCAGGCTCCCGCATAGACCCTTGAGCAACCGCCGGGTAACCCGGGAGCCCCCCAGAAACTGGCACAAGCAGAACCGCAGCCGCAGAAAAGACTCCGGAGGAAGAGACAAGGAAGCGGTCTGAAAGTCTCACACAAGGCCCAGCCAGGTCCGAGAACCTGGGAGGGAACCAGATGGGACTTCCTCCAGTTAACCAAGAACCCGAACCCGGTGAGCTGAAAAAGAACCAGATCCCTGGGTAGCAGACAAGCCGACTGGCTGGGAGCCAAAACCAGCCAGTCTTCGAGGTAGGCCAACACCCGAACACCTAACAGACGCAGATAGGTCACCACGACTCGCGTGAGGTGCGTGAAAACGGGAGGTGCCAGGTTCAAACTGAACGGAAGACAACGAAAGCGGTAAGCACGAAGCCCCACAACAAAACCGAACCAGTCCCTGAACCCCGGATGAATCAGGACGTGCCACTAAGCGTCCCGGAGGTCCAGGGACACCATCCAAGCACCCGGCTCCAACAGAAGCTGAACGGAAGGTAGGCGTCCCAAAACAAACCCCTATTCTGGTGAAAATTGCAACCAAAAGCCGAACAAGTGGATAGAACTCCCCAAACAAAAACGAGCAAACTAGTATGACGTCACCTGTTGTCGCATCGCTGTCTGCGCAGCCCCCCCCCCCCTCCCCGGAAGGGGGAAGGGGTAGCCCCAGGCCTACCATGCCGGCGATCCACACCCCAGTTCTTGAGGTTGATGCTATCGGCTCGGTTGTGTGCTCTGGCTCCAGTATTTTTGCGGCGCTGTGCCTTGTGAGTGGATGCTGTTCTCCAGGGGTGTGAAAGCCAGGAGTTATTGCAGGCTGCATGCGCCTAGGGTTCCCTTCCTTAAGGGGTCGTCAGAGGATTATAGATGAAAGTTGTTCAATGTCAACTAATATTAATTTTCTAGTTGTATATGAAAAGTGCTTAAATTGTCCCAAGTTTCAGTACTGCAGCGTAAATAGAAAGGGAGTTTTTTTTTTTTTTTTTTCAACGTTTTTTACACATTTTCAAGTCCACACTTCAGAACACACGTTTCAGATATAATTATTCTGTGAGACTTTTCTGACACATTAGCATATAATAAAGGATTTGGGGCTTTAGAATTTCCAAAACATCTTTAGTTTTCCTAATACAAATGTTCAAAGTTCCCCAAATTTTTTTTGCAAATATGGCATGTTTATTGCTATTATAAAATCAATAAATGAACTTAGAGAAAAATGAAAGCCCCCCAATGTAGAGACATGCCCTTCACATATACTATGTAAGTTTCATGTAAATTGAATAAAAAAGGAATCAGTTTTGTAAACGTTTGTGTCAATTGAAAAAAAACAGAAATGAATAAAGTCTAAGGTTCTAAAGTCTGTGGCTGAGGTTGACATCAACCAATTTTCTCCAAAATTGGCATCCTTACAGATAGGCTTACGTACAGTCAGGTGTGTAAGTTTGATGCAAATCGCCCAAAAAAAAATGAAAAAAACAAAAATATTTAAATAAAAAAAAAAGAAAAAAATACTTTTTTTTTTTCTTAAAATTTTTTTCCAATTAAACTAATTATAATATTTGTTTAATATATGCTATTGTGATAGCAAAAGAGTCATAGCTATGATTTCAGTTGACACTTTTGATTGATAATCGATTTTGACCATTTTTGTATAATTTTCACAACTACTACAATATTTTTTTTCTTCCTTCCTATTTATGCTACGATGCTGAAACTTGGACCAGATGAAACACTTTTCATATAGAACTTGTCAAAAAAGTTTGATTGAAATCGAACGAGTTTTCATTTTTGCATTTTTGGACCCAGATGCCAACCAGATGCCCCCTTAAGTGCCTTGTAAGTGCTGCCCTTGGAGCTTGGGGTTACCTTCCACAAGTTCCTCGGGGTCTGCTTCTGTGTGTCCATTTTACTGCTCGGTTTCTCGGCCGCCCTTTGGGTACTTGGGTATTTTGTCTCCCTGGTTTACCTTAGGGTAAGAGGCAGTTTTCGCATTGGTAAGGGGTGCAGGGTGCTGCGCAGCTAGTTGTCACCTATCACAGCGGCCGGCTCTGTTCCTTGGGGTCCTCTTGCGGGATTTTGTTTTCCCTTTGATTTTGCCTTGGTCGGGGGTTCTGCCCTATTTGCCACTGGTGTTTGGCCTCACCTTGATATTTGGTGGTACCCCCTGCTTTGTCCCCTTGAGAGTACACGTCCCTAGGCTTCAGCTTTAGACAGTTTGTTTGGAAGTTTTGGGCGCCGGTTAGCAGTACCCTGCCTGGGTTTACCTGAACACGAGTCCTCTTGAAATAAATGCTCAGGACCCTGGGAATTCCCTAGGGGGACGCGTGGGTCTGATGGATATGACGCCGAGGTCCCTTCTCGCTTCATGCGAGTTAGAGGGTTGTTCGGTTCCCTTGTCTCAGGGCAACCCCTCACTGTTTTTGCCTCAGTCACGCAGCTTGTTGGGTCGGTGACACTTGCTACCCTGAGTCCTGTGAGTATTGTTGCTTGCTGGTGGCTAAATTTACTCAATCTATGGATGATCATCTTTGGGTACAGGGTGCGTAGGTGTTGCATTTTAGGTTTCGGTTGTTGCAACGCACTCGGTTGGTTGCTCACCCGGATGCCCCAGGGCTGCCCCGTTTTGCTTATAGGGACCCAGACTTGGGGGTGGGGGGTCGCTTCGACACTGGTTCAGTCCGCACCTCCTGGTCCTTCCCCTCCTGTTGTTCGTTCTGGCCCCCCTTCCCTGCTTCCTGCCCCGAAACGTCTGAGGGTTTCGGAGTCGGGGAAGGGGTTAGTTGGTCTTGAGACTCGGGCAGCCTAGGGGGATGCCTCTTCTGGTGTGGCGACGGAGGCATTCGAGTCTCCTTCCCCGGCCGAAGCCTCTGGGTCTGACCAGTGGGCCTCATTCTATCCGGCTTCTACGACTGCGCCGGCCTTGTCTAGCGGGGTCGGGTTTTGGGGGGAGGACTCGGCCCCGGGTCCTGTGAAGGAGGACCCTGGGGCTGGCGAGGGGCTGACTTGAGGGTGTTGGGCCCCACTGGACCCCGCCTAGGTTTTTTTACCCACTGAGTGGGGCTTACTCTTACAAGGAGTGGGGTTTCCTTTTCTCCCCTCTGCGTATGAGTTGGACTTGGTGTCAGCCCCTCCCCTGGTTCGGTTCCGTCTTCCTGGAGGTCTTCGGCTTATCGCATCCAACCTGCTGCGGTGCGGGCGGCCCTTGCGGCAAACCTCCTGTGTGACCCGGATTATGCCTCAGCAATGGATCCCTCAGCTTTCAGGTTTGGGACTTCGTTCCCTTTCTGGTTCCGTTACAAGGTTCCGGAGTCGTCCTGGCTGGTGGACTGTCCTGTCTTTACCTTGGAGGCTTGGCACTCCTGCCGTTCCCACACGCTTGAGTGGCAAGGCTTCAACGGTGCTTCAGGTTTTCCTGGGGGGACGACCTTGAGCGCCTCAATGAGTGCTTGCTTGCTCCTGCCCTTTCTCAGGATGTTGGTGTCATTCAGCTCCATGTTCAGGTTCCCTCCCTTTCGGTGGTGCAGGTGGCGGAGGACTTGTGCACTCGGGGCCTTTTGGTTGCGGCCTTGCGCTTATTTTTCCTCCTGGAGCTGTCTTTCGACTGGCTCACAGAGGATGTGGGGGCGCTTGGGGCTGTTCCTGGGTCTGGCGCCTTGGCCTCGGCAGCTCGCTCATCGGCTTCCTTGTTGAAGCTTTTCGCGCCAATCTTGCGGGATGCGGTGGCTCTCTTTTATGCCTCCCGGCTTGCGTGTTGGCAGACGGTGCTTGCCTCCTCTGTGGAAACCACTTGGGCCTTGGCTCTTAGGATGTCTTACTTTTTTTTGCCCTCTTTTGTTTTAGGCTTCTGCCGTTGCGCAGTATATTCAGGCTGCTTCGGCTTCTTGCCGTCCTGTGTTGGACTTGCCGGTTCTCCGGGGGTCCCATGGTGGACCTTCCCGGAAGGGTCGTTCCAAGACTTGCGATTCCTCTCGTCATGGTTGGCCACTAGTGTCAGGTTCGGGTTAGGCTCCTCCTTCGGACCCGCCTTCGTCTGGTCAGCGCAGTGTTCGCTCTGTGCGAGGGTCTGGGTCTCGCAAGGGGTGCCGGCCCTTTCGCGGTTTGCCCCATTGACAGGACGATAGGGGGAGGCTAGCGCTGTTCGCTCACGCGTGGTCCCACGATTTGTGGGCATTTTGGGTCGTTTCGCACGGCCTCCGGTGGCGTTGGGTGGCTCCTCCCCTTACCTGGGGTTCGGGACTGGCGGGGCGGGCTTCTTTCCCTGCGCTCTGTCAGGTCATCTTTGAGTGGGTTCGCTTGGGCGTGGTCAAAACGACGACGTCCCTCAGATGGGTCTCCCATCTGTTTCCAGTCCCAAAACGGAACTGCGAGGACCTGTGGTTCATTCTGGACTTGTCCTGTCTGAATCCCTGGGTTCATTGCCCCTCCTGCCCCTCCAGGAGCAGTAGGGGCAACCATCTACCATCTACCGTCTACCATCGCCTACCCGGTCGATGGTAGACATAGAATGCTTCCAATTACACGGGGGTTTCTATAGGCCATTGCTCCCCTTGCCTCTCTAGAGGGGGGCCAGGTTCTGGCACGTGGTCCCTGGTAGGCCCATAAGAACTCCATACACATGACTGATGCCAAAGTCTGACATTAGTATATCAGCCTGGTAAGCTCCGGAGAGCCTCCGGGACTAGGCCAGAAAATGGCGTTTCATTACATTCAAAACTATTTTTGTTTTTCACCATCAGAAAGAAATGTTCTTTGATATGGAAAGGAAAAAGAATTTGTTTGAATGTGTGCACCAGAAAATTTACCTAATTTAACAAGTGTTATTCTACCACTCTGCCTAAGGAAGAAACTAAATAGCCTAGAGGAAATTATAAGTATAAATATTGTGTACACAAATGCAGGAAGAGTTTCAAAGAAAGGGTCAAATGGCAAGACTGGGTTATCTTGAGGTTATCTTGAGATGATTTCGGGGCTTAGTGTCCCCCCACGGCCCGATCCTCGACCAGGCCTCCTTTTTGTTACACAGCCCCAGAAAGCAGCCCGTAGCAGCTGTCTAGCTCCCAGGTATCTATTTGCACCAAAAAATTGAAAGTGTTTGTGCAAGTTTTAAAAACTTGAGTTATGTCAAATCGTATATGTATGTTTTGCACAGTTAAAGGGTTAATGCACTAGTGTTCTCTCTAGAGCAGAATATTGTTGCACACTAACAGCTCTATTCATAGCTGGAGAAATTGTTGACCTGATGAGTGTGCAAAGATCTTTTACTGCTAGAATCCATTCAATAAAACATCTAAATTATTGGGACTGCTTAAAATTTTTAAGTATGTATTCCTTGGAGTACAGGTGGGAGAGAGACATAATAATTTAAACTTAGAAAATACTAGAAGGCTGGGTTCCAAATCTACACAGAAATAACACCACACGAGACCAGAAGGCATGGCAGGATGTGCAAAATTGCCCGCATTGAAAAGCAGAGGTGCAAGAGACACACTGAGAATTCGGTCAACATCAAAGGCCCAAGACTCTTCAATACTTTCCTTATGCACATGTGGGCCGTAACTGGTCAACCTCTTGATTAGCTAATCCATTAATGTGATGAAATCATGCAGCCTGTTTAGATCACCTTGTTGTATTGCATAATCATGTCCACTCTTTATACTGTACTCCTTTTTTTTTTTATCAGTTGTGCATCATGTGCAAATGTTGCCCCTCAGAATCTCTCTCCTCTGACTGTCTAATAGGTATCATTCATCTCTAATTGTTTCACCTAGCTGTGATTGTCAGGTGAGCTTCATCTCACTAGTCCCACCTCTTAATGTACTATGTATTTGAACACAATCCAAAAACAATAGTTCAGCCAGCAAATAATTCTACTCCTGTATCATATATTAAAGGCACTTGACTCACTATTATTTCTACATGTAGCCAGTTACTGCCATCTGCTTACCTTGTAGCTGACAGTTTTCCGGTAGTAGTAGATCTCCTTATCCAGCAACTCAAACAATCTGGGAGGGAAGAACTGGAAGTCCTGAACCACTGGCTGCTTGGGTGGACGAGGTGCCTGAAGGAAAATACACAATCACAATAACATGTTTGCTGCCATTACCAATTAGCTTTCTTGAGGGTACCATCTCTGGTTGTATTAGTGGGGACCCTTTGCCTTTGAGAAGAGAATATTCAACACCCAGGGAAGGCCTGTGAGGCTCCCACATATGCACTTGCATTGTGTCTTCCCTCTAACCACCCCTCATTTTTATTATTTTACCTTAAACTTTATTACATAAGGATAATAGCCACATGTTGTCATGTTCAAGCTCCACACAAAATATGGAGGAACCATATACAGCTTGCTCGTTCTTTCTGCAATGCCAAACCGAGACACGGTAAAAGGTAGTTGACAGCCTTTGGCACTTCCTGTTGTTTTGATGAGCTTAGAATCCTAGTTTCTTGAGACAACTCTTGGCACTTTCATCCCTGGTTTTGGCTAATGCCCATATAAATGGCAATGCCACCAGCATGACCGATACTGAAGTCAATGTAGGTATCACAGGTTGATATGTACACAGTCCCAACACCATCTGCATAAATCTGCATGTCCACATGGGTAAGGAGTGCTGCAAATAAGTTTGCATGGTCAATGGTGGTATCCTGGCAAACATGACAAAACTATGACATTGCACGAAGTGTAAACTATGTGGTATGTTAAGGTCTCACACCCTTGCCCATTATATTCTTGATTGTCCGTTGATTAGTGTATATAGAAACACTGAGATAAGGACTGTTCCTGAACAAATAGCCTGGATGTGTCACAACGGAAAGGTTGATGATATTCTTGAGAGATATAAGAATTTTGCACCAAGATTGTAATATTTTGTTGAATTATCTGCAGGTGTCTTGCAATTTGTCTATACAGTATACCTAGGTCATAAAAGTATTTGTGTGTACGTCTGATAACATACTACTTGTGAAGGAGGAAATGTATATTTTTACCTCTCAAAATGTTTGGTAATGTGTTTATTTGTGATGTGTGTATATGTATATATTAACACGTTGTACTGAATGGGGTGAGAATAGCTTGAGCTACCTCATCCCTTTGTGTGTATTTTACCTCAATAAACTTATTTCAATTTCAATTTCAATTTCAATGACATTGCTGCAATGTTAGAACAAGTTGTAACAATTTTCTAACATGTCATAAAAACTTTATAACAAAATGTAACAACTTTTTAACAAGGCAATAATACAGACCAATATGTCGTCTGTTTGCAGGGATGGAGCAGCTGACCTCTTCTGCCCAAATCACCAGTATTCTTGTACCCAAGATAGTCTAATTTTGCATTATATTGATAATTTCAGACGTATATAAAAGAAATTATTATTAATAATAGCCAATTCATAAAGCATACAGAGCAAGATCTCACGTCCCCTTAGTCAGTGATAGGTAAGCACACATGTTGAGAAGCTGGGACATTGAAGAAATTGGCAATGGTCATACCTCTTTACAGTAAGGTTCTGCTGATAGAGATCCTTTGTGTGACAAGTTAAACTTTTAAATTTCACTGTGTAAACTTTGCTCATAGAGCATGGGAAACTTGTGCTAATGGTAACTCCTTTAATTTGACTCAGAATGACTTGAAGATTTTTGTAGATGGTCACAAAACTAAAAGCACGTTAATGCCCCGAGAAACCCACACTGGGCATAGTTAAAACAAAATTGAATGGTTCATTTTTATTCTGAGCATCATGCACTTTCTCACACCTGGAGTAACTGCACTAACTCTGAAAGTAAGTTACCGAACTTGGGGCCATGAGGTTAAGTGAAGATAATGGTGAAATCTCTATAATCAGGTTCTGCTAGTACATGTCCATCATGAGACAGGTTGTAGTTTAGAGTTCGTTCAGTAAACATTGCCAATAAGACAGAGGGAAACAAGATGAGACTTCTCAAATTTTTCTGAAAATGAGTCTTGGAAATGTGTCTGTTTATATTAAGGACAAAACTCAAATTTTTAGCAGTCTGAAGTAGCCAGTAACACTGAAGTTAGTTCATCATTCTCTGCCCCCAATGTATCATCACCTTCTACTGCTTCCTCCTTCATATACTATCATCAAGTGATGAGTGGTGGTGGAGGAGCTATGATTTCTCTGCACTCCGTGACTCTGCACCACAGCAAGAAATGTGTAATGGACGGTCAGATGATCGGAACCAAGGATCTGTTGTTAGTTAAGTAACAGTTCCCACCTCATGTCCCACTGAAGTAATATTGTTCCATGGAACAATTTATGATCAATGCGTATTTATCTGAATGTCTATTGACTTTGATGGGTCTTTTGTCTATAATTACTGTTAATTGATTTCTGAGTTGACTAGCAAAAGGTAGTGATATTAGTTCATTGGTTTGGATATTTTCAAATACTTGCCAAGTGAAGTAAGCCTCATTAATGTTGATTTAAGTTTTGCTCTTTCATTTCTTTTGTGACTAAAGAAGGGGGTTTGTGAATAATGTAAGAATTTGAGTTCAAATGGCCAAAGGCAGCCATTAGTGAGTTCTGAGTCAGTTGGGCACTTCAATTCCATTTTTGAGAAGAGGCTATTATTGTAATGTGTAATCTACTTTTTCTTAATTACAGTACACTATATTTTATGAACTTCATTTTAGTGTCCCTCCTTTCTCTGTTATTTAATTGAACCTGAAGAGGACGAGTTATAGCAAATTCAAATTTCTTGTACACTGTGGGTAATTAATTCCAGACACAAAGCCATTTGTCCAGAACACTGATGAGATCCTGCAGTGCCAGTGTCAGCATAGTACCATGGCCTAGGTACCTGAGTAAGCCCATAAGAAGAAAGAAGCATCTTAGCTTCCTATTGATGTTTGTGTGGTTGTACGAGATGTGACAAGAGGTGATTTGAGAAGAGTTTATGGTGTGAACCGAATGTGGGAACTCATTTGCCCCGAATGACGAGTTAGAGACGATTTGCTAAGGAAGATGACAAGACGCCCTGTGAAACCACGCAGCTGGCCAAGTGTAAAACACCTGCAGAGGTCCATCAGTTGAGCTCCCCACTCTACCCCATCACCCCTTGGGGACCTTGGGGGATAGATCTTTCAGGAAGATGCTGGGGTCCTTGTTGTCTGAGTGTGACAATCACAGGGAAAGTGCAGCAAAGTACTTCTGCTTGATACCTGCTTGATGGAGTTCTGGGAGTTTTTCTACTCCCCAAGCACGGCCCGAGGCCAGGCTTGACTTGTGAGAGTTTGGTCCACTAGGACAAGGTCCGCTTTCTTTCCTCCTTTTCTGGCATGACTTATGCCTGTGAACCAATAACATTCATCATCTATATAAACGATTTACCAGAAAGAATACAGAACTATAGGAACGTGTTTGCTGACGATGCTAAGTTACTAGGGAAGATAAGAGACTTAGGCAATTGTCATGCCCTTTAAGATAACCTGGACAAAATAACTGGAGCAACATGACATATGGAATTCATTGTAAATAAATGCCATGTTATACTGGTCAACAATTTTGTAAAAGTTGTCTGCTTCTGAAGACAAGCAGACCAATCATCAATAATAATAATAATTAAAATTACTGATCAGGTATTGTTTTATGTGTGAGGATAACAAAATCTTCCTTTATTCAACACATGATGGATGCTGAACATTATTCATTTTAGCTCCAATTATGGACGAAGTGGCAAGTCTTTAATGACAATATGGGAATTTTATTTTATTTATTTATTTCTATATACAAGAGTTGTTACATTCTTGTACAGCCATTAGCATGCATAACGTTTCAGGCAAGTCCTTAATCCTATGTTCCCTGGAATACAACCCCGCCAAATTGTTTAACAACCAGGTACCCATTTTACTGTTGCGTAAACAGAGGCTACAGTTAAAGATTGCCGCCCAGTAAATCCTCCCAGGCCAGGATACAAACCCAGGACAAAGCGCTTGCGAAACGCCAGGCGAGTGTCTTACCACTACACCACGGGGACTTTCCACTACACCATGGGAATTTCTCGCATGACTCTCCCACTCACGAAGACAACAACAGTACATACTGTACTTTGTGTATCCATCCTGCCAGACCCATCACAGGAGCAACAACCTTCAGGTCACCACAGAGCTGCCACTGATGTTGGCCATCATTTATGCATCTCAAAAGCTGCCTTATGTTGTCGTAAGTTTCCCTCACATGGGCTGCACAACCTAATGGAATTGATGGCAAATTGCTTCCATTATGCAGTAAAACAGCTTTAATACTCGTCGTGGATGAAACCTTGAGCTAATCAACAATTTTAATCATTTCCATTCTGTGACCCTTACTTAGTCAAGATTGACCTTATTTGTTTTGGAAGCATTTTGGCCATATACCCGTGTTATGGAATGTGGAATAGGAGAAAATAGGCCAAATACAACCTACAAATTATGTGGAAAGGCATTAGAGAACTCTGAAAAAGACAGAGAACTAGGGGTGGTTCTGGATAGTAGATCATCAGAGGAACACATAAAGGACATTGTGCCCGGCCTTCCATTAAATATATTTCACATATTGTTTGCCTTCTTTCTATTTCTGTAAATTTATTTTCATCTATTCTTACACTTTCCATGTTCCATGAATGCAGGGAACTGTAGATAACAAACATTCTACTACTTCCCAGAAAATTACAATGTTCATTAATAAAAAAATTAAAAGCACACATACACAACATTCAAGATTAAATGATTATCAAGCCACCCAAATCAATGAATGTTTTGGACACCTACCTTTGGGGCTTTGGGTTCGGACACCCTGAGTGCTTCCCTAAAATACGCGTCCACAGCATAGTTGGCCTTCCTCTCTCGTTTTGGTGGCTCAATCCACATGCCAACTATTGCTTTTTGCTTATTTCTGAAAGCCAAAAGGTATGTCTTGCTGTTTAATAGTGAAATCACTACATTTGTCATGCTTTTAAGTGAGAAATCAACTGCACATCATGCTTTTAATTGTAAAATGAGCCATAAAAACCTAGTGTTAAATATAATGAAACACCTCTTTCTGGTAATGCCCTGGTGGCTCTCTGAAGCTATCAAGCTGAAATTGGTCCACCTAAAGGGGTCACACATCAGTCATGAGAGTTCTGTTTAGCCTACTGGGGACCAGAGCCAGAACCTGGGCCACAAAGGTGGAGAGAGTGAGTGACAGTTCTCCATGCCACCAGGAAAGCATCCAGATAGCCAGCAAAGTTTTAGATTACTGCAGAGTTCACAGAAAATGAAGACTCGAAACAACTAAACAACTCTGCGAACAATTCAAAGGAAACAATAAATTCACTCATAACTAGCTTGAATATTTTAGTACCAATAGCTGCCACCAAGTAGCCCAGCCCCAGGCAACTCCCAGGATCAGTTCTGGGGCTGATAAACAACCCACTGACAACAAACTGACGAACCTGTAGGGAAGGGCGGAAATCGAGGAGCCTCCAGGGATCTACCAGAATTAGGCATCTCATTACATTCAAGATTCTCCTGGTTGAACCTGAATGATGAGCAGACGTCTCGACACCTGCTCCACCTGAGAGCTTCTAGATCACATTACTTCATGCAATTTTACCCAATGGATCTCAATACTGCTGTCTGGCATTCCTATTCAATGGCCCAGATTGTTGCGACGCCTGGTGCACATATCCGTTGGGGTCACAGAAAAGTCGAGAGATTTTGCAAGTTTTCAGGTTGGTTCTTTGGGCGGGAAGACGGTGTCCAGTGCTAGCTTGGCTGAAAAGTGCCAGGAGTTTGTGGGTCTTGGTGGGCTCCTGGTATGCCCTCAGGACTGGCTTCTGTTCCGTTGGAGGGCACTGGAAGATTTTAGTTTTTGCCCATATGGGTACAAGTTGAGGAGGCTTTTTGCCTCCTAAACTTGTTTTGGATTTTGCCTTGACTACTCAGTGTTCCCTGTATGGGCTGGCTTGGGGCTGATATTTGCCTTCCTGTGGGACTCCTGGAGCAGGCTCCCCAATTATCTATCAGGGTGTTTATTCTCCACAAGGCTTATTAATTTCGACTGACAGGTGACATTGATTCAACCATTCGGCATTGCAATTTACACTTCAAGGGTATACCGGGAGGGGGGGGGGGCATATACCTCTGCCATCGCCAAGGCAGAAGCCAGAACAGGGTGCAAAGGTCTAAAGCAACACATGACTACCTGGGACCTGAAACATTAACTAATTGGCAGGCTGCCAGAACCTTGTTAGAATATCAAAACCCTTAAGCCCAAATATCATCCCAGGACATGTTGGAAAAGACCGCTGCCAAAGCGGCATAATTGTGAGCACTGTGGGATTGAGGCAGACCGCAGGCTGGCTACACTGTTGACGACCTTGGAAACCACAACCAAGGGAAGGGATAGGGAACAAGGAACCAAGGAAGGAGGATCAACCCGCAACATGTCAACCCAGGCAGAACCGGTAGCCCACAGATAGCAGCCACCGGACACAACAAATGATGCATCCCCCAGCTGGATCAACAAAGCACCAATCGCTAAAGAACCCCATCCTAAAGCCAGCCGACTCATTCTTAGCCAGAAAAGAAGAAGAAGGCTGCAAATTAATGAAATGGCCACCAAGGCCAAAGGAGCAAAACCCCCACCACCAGAGAAGAGCTTGAAGTTCCTGCCCCACATGGCAGCCAGAGGAGAGGGCCAATAAGAACACCACCTTAAGAAATCCATCACGGGACAAAGGGAAAATGATAAACTGAGGTGAGGAGAGAAATCCCAAAACTTTCTCAAGATACCAAACCAGCTACCAAAAGGGGGGGGGGCTGATGGCTGAGCGGACAACGCTTGGGATTCGTAGTTCTAAGGTTCTGGGTTCGATTCCCGGCAGAGGCGGAAACAAATGGGTCAGAGTTTCTTTCACCCTGATGCTCCTGTTCACCTAGCAGTAAACAGGTACCTGGGAGTTAGACAGCTGCTATGGGCTGCTTCCTGGGGGATGTGTAGCAAAAATAAGGCCTGGTCGAGGACCGGGCCGCGGGGACGCTAAGCCCCAAAATCATCTCAAGATAACCTCAAGATAGTTCAGGAGGAGCATGAACAGACTGGAGGCAAAAAATGCACGAGACAACCTGTGGAGCAATGTCAACACTGAATGTAAGCAGCAGCAGTTCTGCCAATGGTGAACGATAAGAGGGAACAGTACTGGGCACGAGATGCTTGTCGAGAAACAACAAGACAAAAATGACAGGACTACCCTGACAGAAAGTGAAGAAAGATGATGAAGATTACCACAATAAATACAAAATGTGAACCAGGTAACTTTACAATGTTGATGCCAGTCAACTTCATAGAACTGCTGCAAAAAAAAAAGATGCAGGTGGGAGACCAACATCCCAGCCATCTGATCGCCTTACAAATGGCGATAGGCCCTCATAAAACACTCCAGGCGTGAAGAGCAGAAGAGAAGGTCGAACCTGTGAAGTACCTCGCTGAAAGAGGTGGAGCCATGGAAAAATACCTAGGTTTGGACACCGAGCCAAAAGTGCCAAGGCTGAACTGGCCACCAGGGAGCCACAAGAATTACTCTCCTGTGTAGGACTAATATTTAAAACACCCAAAACAACAACCAAACTGGGGAAAAGAGGTGAATGCACTCCACCTCGACCAGCCCAACAAAAAGACATCTACCATCAAAGCCTCACAATCATGGAACAGAGCCACGTAGGAGGGAAGGCAATGATTCCACATCGATGTTAAAATATCTACCATGGGGCAACCGTACATCTCGCAAAACCAACGTAAGAATGCATTGTTAATGGTCCACTCCATGAAAATGGGACAGAAGTGAGGCAAACCATCTGCAAGAATGTTACACACACCCAAACCCTAAGAAGCCAGAAGACAAGCAATACAAAAGGTCCAACTCCACAGGGAAAGGGACTGAAGTAACCCCTTCCACTTAGTACAGGCAATGAACCACCAGGGAACAGAGTGAAGCTGGAGCACAGAGCCCAGAGGAAGCCAATTCCTCTTCAGGGCATACCACATAGCTGAGTACTGTGCTCATGCATCGTACTGTACGGGCGAAGGAACAGATCCCACCACCGACCATAGGTGGCTTGGCGAGGGCAGTTCACAAAGCCCTAACCCAGAGACGAGGCATTCATGAACACATTGAGCAATGGAGGAGAGCGGTACCATTGAGCCCAACCCCAAAAAGCCCAAAGAGGAAACTGGCAAAGCAAGAGCCAATGAATGGCAGGCAGGGCCAAACTCAGTAGTCCAGAGAACAGCAGAATGGCAGAACCGGAGAATCCAGTACAACACCCCGAGCCAAACCTTGGCCAGCGGGAAAACCACTAGGGCCTGGGGCTAGTTCAAGCTCCCTAACAACCACCTGACCAATGAACGAGGCCGATTTAACACCCGATGGTGACGAAGCTGCAGACGGAGCAAAGCCACTGACAGCAGGCACAGTGACACCGACCAAGAGCCCTAAATGAGGCCAGCCAAGTATGTCTTGGTCCCCAGTAGGCCTTTGACTGGTATGACTCTTTAGGTGGAACAATCTCAGCAACATAGCTGTAGGGAGCCACTGAGGGGGGGGGGGGGGATTCCCCAAGAAAACTAAATAGACAAAAAATAGATGTGAAGTAGAGTCAGAGGCTATCCATACAGTAGCTTCAACCTTCCCTGTAACACATGACCATCCTATGGATGAGTAGTGGGAAGGAACCACACCCAACTTTGAGACCTTTCTGCTACACCATGGCTAAATTGTATTATCAAACCATAATCATCAATCATTTGAAGGTGCACAAAGACACCTGTCATGCACATTACCGCTCATCTAAATTTCAACATAATATTTAGAGGTAATTCTAACGAGATACACTGAATTGAAACTCGGCTGCCCATCATTAGAAATGTAATATAAAGTAAACAAACCTGTAATCTTCGCCCTCAAACTGGTAGACTGAATTAGTGGGGACATCAAGTGTGAACTGGCGAAGCGACGACTCCCCAAGAGCTTCTAGCTTCTTGTTCAACTCTTCTGTCTGTGTGTGTATGTAAATGTCAGTAATGAGCATTTGCACCAGTTAACTATATATTATAATTTAACTCCTAAGATAGTTAAGAACAGTAAAGCATCACTTGCAGATACAGAAAACATGATAATATAACATTCAAAATTAATCATTACACGTATATAAGCTTCATTTTTCAAATTTCAAATTATTTTAGTGTAATTTAAAATGGCATAAAACTATCTTGTGCAGCTTGGGATCGCTTCATGCAACATTTGTCCGAGTTGACTAACTTAGTGTAGAGTAGCGTAGAGTAAATGATCCCTACATCCTCACCACCAGGGTCAGGTACAACATTTGCTTGTTAGTTCACTGGTAACTAAACTCAACCCTAAACAATTGAAAACAACATGAACTTACTCAAGTGAAATGTTAGCAGTCAATTTGTATAACTACAAGAACAACTGATCAAAATAGTGTATCTTTTCCAATTAGTATTTTTTTTGTCAAGAGGCAAATATCACATTATGAAAACTTGCAAGTGTTTGGAGGTGAGCAAGCAGGCAGTGAACTAGCACGTAAACAATATACTGTGCCTCACCCATCATGTGGCTCTACAAGCAATGGCTAGTTTCTATTTTTGTTACTCTTTACATAGTCGGTGACCCTGAACATTGGGGCAAAAGTTTTTTAACAACACAATACAGTCTTATTCCTTACTATAATCTACTTTGAAAATGAATACATGAAGGCACACTTGGGGTTACAACAAGAGGTGACACTAATGATCACCTTCTCTTCTCCCCTTCCAATGATGGAGTCAATGTCTTCATCTGTAAACTCGTCATCTTTCCCTTTAAACACCTCGTTGGCACCGTGTCTTATCATCGCCAGCATCTCGTCCTTGGCCAATGCGTTAGTTTTGTTATCCATCAAGCGACCTGAGAAAACACACTCAAATTCTATCGGAGATGATTCATAAAACAATCAAATAAACAAATACTCGGACTGGAGCTCCTCATTAGGATGGATGAAAATTTCAAAAGGCTAATATACTCCATATGCAGGCGATGAGTCACAATAACGTGGCTGAAGTATGTTGACCGACCACACACTAGAAATTGAAGGGACGACGACGTTTCGGTCCGTCCTGGACCATTCTCAAGTCGATTAATATACTCCATTATGAAAAACTACACACAGGGTATCCCACGTGCCTGTAACCACAGGATGTACTAACAAAACCAATTTAATTTTTACTTCATTATTTTATTTGCTGCATAGGATGTGTTCAATGTGTCTACCATTATAGTTGATTCACAAAAGCAGACACGGTATCCAGTCAGCAATTACCTGGGCACTGGTGTGAGGAGACTTATGGGACACCCTGTGCAACTGTCCCTGCAGACCCCTTGCCATCTCTCTCATACCATGCTGCAAAGCACTTGACAAACAAATCCTCACTACAAAACACTTGTATACAGTACTGTATATAAACTGACAGAGCAAATACTTCCAACACCTGATATGAATCAAATTTTTCAAACCAACATTTCTTAACATATTAACCACTTAACTGCGCCAACCGAGTATTCTCGGTCGGCGGGAAACTGCGCCAACCGAGAAAACTATTTTTTATTTTTCCTTACCCATTCTAAATTTGTACAAGGTTGGTTGTGCACGAAATGGACTCTTAGGACCTCCAGTGAGAGGCAGCTATCTTGGAAAAAATTCCCAGAATGCCCTAGAGCTGCTGGCTGGGTTAGTACCGAGTGAGCAACCATGGGTGGCGCACGCGCCTCTGGCTCCCAAACACCTCTCTGACGTGGTGTTGAAAGATAACACACTGTCAGTGAAATTCAAACCTTATTGTTTGAAGAACATAAGGGTCATAATATTGGTGAAGCTAGGCGCAATAAGGACCTAACACAAAGGTCGGATGCAAGTGATACAGCCCCTATGAGAACGATACAGAGAGCGTATTCAGTTGTAGCTCAGAGCGTCACCCTTGCAATCCTATGCTATCTCCAATTTATTTAGAGGATACATAGATGAATCATTTTCTGTGTTCAGTGATGATGCATCTGATACATGTAGCATAGATGAACAGTGTTAGCGGCTTCCATTGTGGTATTTTCCATAGATATTTTCAAGAATACCTGAATCTCTTCCTGACTGATGGACACTCTTTGAGGCTAGCTGAATCTCTTCCTGTGTGGGACCACACAAAACGATCTTTTCAAGACTACCTTACAAATTGATCTTTTCCTATAATCTTTTCAATACTACCTTATGCTTTACAAGCTTGGCTACATACAACCTACAAGTTCTAAAGCCAAGGGTGTACGTGAGTGCGTTATTTGCAAGCACACAGAATGAAGAAACAGGAAGCGAAAATCTATCTGTACCTGGTGCAACGACAGCGAAGTCGCACTGTGCACCATGGACAACTTCATTGATTATTACTCACTTCCGAAGTACTGAGTGTGTAATACAGTGTGTGAAACTGTACATATTGTAATTTCAGTGAATTTTTAACAAGTAATATTGCAACAATAATCATTTTTTGTGGACACATTACTGACACATGTATCACAGTTCCATGGAACATTATGAACGTTCTACTGTATACATATTGTAAAGGACACAAAAATGCATCATATACGATAAAAACAAATAAAACCGCATTGGAAATACATAGAACAAATAATTGAAAATATATTTGTGGCAACACCCGGTGATTGAATGGCCCAGGTGACCGTGTCTGGGCGATTCATGCACGGGCGACCAGGCCCTGATGACGTCACAGCGCACCTTGTCCACGTCCCCACAGTCAAAGTGAGTGGAATTTGGTATTTATTTTTACATAGACATGTTCAGGGAAGGGAATTTATCATTTTATGAAGAAAAAAGAATTTTTTGAGAACACTTTATTTCATGCGCACCGGGGGAATTTCACAATAAACTCGGCGCAGCACGGTGGTTAATAACCATCTATACTTAACTTACATCTTCATTACGTCAATCACACCACACGTGACAAAGGAACGGAAACTGCAGGTACATACCAGGGTACTCAACATTATATCCTGCCTTACCCTGTTGGATGACCATCTTGTCCAGACGGAGTTTGACCTCTGCACGTTCCACTAATTTTTCTTCCATGGAGTTTTCTTGAATAAATCTAAACACTTTTACTTGCTTCCTTTGCCCAATACGATGTGCTCTGTCCATAGCCTGCATGTAAAGAACAATGTACCAAGCTGGTTTCTCACAGAAAAAGTATAAAACCTGCCAGAAGAAGTATGTACACTCACAGAAGTGAATATATTCATTGGACAAAATTCTCTTAAACCAGCTTTAAGAGAATAAATTAATTTAAAATACAGCATATGAACCTGTAAGTCCATCTGTGGGTTCCAATCAGAGTCAAAAAGGATGACGATATCTGCTGTAGCCAGATTGATACCTAGACCGCCAGCACGAGTTGATAACATGAATAGGAACTTGTCTCTGTTGATAAAATGAGGATAATTACTGCATTACAGCACAGTAATCCATTTTACTCATTAAATAAACAACACACGAGCAGATTTTATGATATACTGTATAAGCGGCATAAGGCTAGCCAAACTTTAAAAATAAAAAGAACATGAACAAATAAGCATCGAACCAGTCTTCTAATACACAGTACTCACGAATTAGGCATATTATATTCATCAATCTGCCTTTGGCGGTCTTCATGTGCAGTCTGTCCATCAATACGACAATACAAATATTTGCGCCAAACACAATAGTCTTCCAAGATATCCAACATGCGTGTCATTTGGGAAAAGAGCAAGACTCGTGACCCCATTTCCCTAAGCTTGGGAAGCAGCTTGTCAAGTACTATCATTTTGCCAGAGTTCTCCACCTGTCAAAATAGAACAATAAATGTAACAATCACTGCACTGGGAAACATCCATCCATACACTATCACCACCCTGTACCCCACCTTCACAAGGACATCACGCATCACCAACGAGAAAAAAAGATCACAATATAATAAAAGGTTACAATATTTGAAAAAAAGGAGAGAAATATCACTCATCCATCCATTATATGAATGACATTATTAGCATCATGGATGAATGAGCACCACTACACACTGGAAGGCATCCACACCCTACATCTCACCACTTTGTAAGATTACATGAACAATAACCTTTTATTATTATAAACAAATGCATTCATCCTTACAAACAGCTACCCCCCCCCCCCTCCACCATTTTCTGCCTTAACATAGCACATGTGTAGTTTATACTCAACTCTTGCCTTCTCACGCGCTCACCACATCCACCCATTTTTGTCTCGACCACTCTTTCTTCATGTCCACAAATTTACTTGAATCCATTTTCTTTACCAGTCTCTCATCATCCATTCATTCAACATGACTAATCTCAGTAGGCTCTTGTAAATCTTGTAGCTTATTTACTTTTACACTCTACATACATTATATTTAAGATATTTTATTCCTTACATATCTACTCTCAAAAACAACACTGCATCTACCTGGTCCTTGAAAACAAATTTATAAATCTTTGCCACAATCCTACAAGAGGTTGTTTTGGAAGCTAGAGTCCAAAGACAAATTTGCATGAACATTTTTCCAATAAACAACGAGAGCAGTGATCAGAGGCAGTGTATCACACTGGAGGAATGTCACTAGAGGAGCACCAAAAGGCTCAGTCCTTGTACTCAGTCCTCAGTAATGTTCACTGTCTATATAAATAATCTACCAGAGGTGAATCAGCATTATATAAATATGTTTGCAGATAATGCTAAGTTACTAGAGACTTTGATGATTACCATGCCCTTCAAAATAACCGAGACAAATAAGTGAATGAAGCAATACGTGGCAAATGGAATTTAATGTAAATAAATAATACATAATGGAATGTGGAATAGGCAGAAAACAAGCTCCACTCATCCAGTAAATAATGTGAAAAGATACCAAAGGCCTTTGACAAAGAAAGATATCTAGGGGAGGCTCTGAATAACTGTCACCAGAGGATCACGTCACACGTGTGTGCGAGAAGCTGCTGTTATACCAACAAATTTGAGAATACACAGAGAAATCACACTAATATGACTGCATCAATGAGAAAATCCATAGGAGCCGTGATGAGGATTCAAACACGTGCGGTGGGTGTTCCCAGGTACATGCTCTGGATGACTAGATCACAACATGGTCAGTCGAGGTAAATGTTCCACTATGCTCTTCAGACCTCCTTTGTTGCCCAGACCCCTCTTTGCCTCTCAGACTCTCTCTACCCTAGACCCTTGTCTCTCAGAGCCCCTCTGCCTCTCGTCATCCTCCTTATTACCGGACACTTCCCACTCCACAACCACTTATTGTAGAACTGCATCTATCTCTCACTTGCAGCATACACCAAGGGGAACCAAATAGAAGAGCTATGTGAACTCTGGTAACAGTTTCCAAGAAGTCTTATGGTAAGGTACATCAATGCTGATGAGGTATCATTAAAATGGAGGAAATAAAAAGGAGTTAATGAAATAAACTGACATAATTGCAATATTAGAAACTAAAAAACTAATATGATCATGGATGCCATTTTTATAGGGGGGGGGAATACAAAGTGATAAAGAAAGAATTGACAGACAGGGAGAAGGAGGGGGAGGGTTTACCACTCCTAATAAAGCAGAAATGGAAGTTTGAGGTACTGGAAAATTGGAGACGTGACGGATACACAAGCTCCATAATTTGAACTGACAGCAGAACTGAAGAGGACTGTGGTCTTGGTCACCTACAATCGCTTACCAAACAGAAGAAGACCCAGACAGGAATATGACAACCACGAGGCAAGTATAGATGAACTGTAGAGGGCAGCAACAGCAGCTCACACAATGAGAGGAAAACTGTTGGTCTTAATTTTAAATCACAGAGAGATTGATTGAGAATTGAGGAAGCCCCATGATGAGGAAGAAACGTGGGGAGCAAAATTAGCGAAAGACACAAGAGAAGGAGGATACACCAAGTCTATTAGACCTGATCTTCACCCAGAACGAGAGAATCCAGGCAGCAGATGTAAGAAAGAGGTGCAGGGAGAGGGGAAGGGAACCATAGAAGGGAAGGGAAACAAAAATTGGTGAAGGCGCCAGGAGGCTGAACACAAGATACTATCTAGTATCATACTAGGAGATAAAATCTTTCAAGAATCAGGTAGAGAGAAAGATCTGGGGGTTGATATTACACTGAATCTGTTCCCAGAAGCCCATATCAAAAGGATATCATTTGCAGCATATGTCAGGTTGGCCAACAAGAATTGCCCTTAGAAACTTGTACAAGGAATCATTTACCACATATGTCAGACCACTCCTGGAATATGCAGCTCCAGTCCATACAGAGTTAAACACAAGACAACGTTAGAGAAGATTCAGAGGTATGCCACCAGACTAGTCTCAAGAGCCGAGAGGTGTAAGTTACGAAGAAAGGTTACAGGAATTAAACCTCACATCCATGGAAGACAAGAGATAAGAGTGACATGATCACCCCTATAAAATTCTCAGAGGAATTCACAGGGTAGATAAGGGTACACCATTTAGCATGGGTTAAACATGAACAAGATGACACATGTGGAAACTTATAATTTATATCAGCCACAGAGACATCAAAAATAATTTTTTCAGTGTCCTAGTAATTAACAAATGGAATGCATTAGGCAGTGATGTGGTGGAGGCAGCCTCCATTTACAGTTTTAAATGTAGATATGATAGAGTCCAATAAGCTCAGCAACCTGTACACCAGTTGATTGTCAGTTGTGAGGTGGAACCAAAGAGCTAAAGTTCAACCTCTGCAAGCACAACTAGACGAGTACACACACACACATGAAGCTTTTCCAATATTTACACTGTACTATAAAAATAGCCTGATACCACTGATACATTAGTACATATCTAATATCAAAAACCTACATAATTTTCTAAAGCATTTATACAATTTATGACCTGTATTACTTGAACCCTTTAACTGTGCAACACGCCTGCAGGCCCACGTCTGGGGTGCACTACGCACCTCCGAGTATTTGTATTTTTCACGTTCCATTAAAAACTCCCGCGGCTACATGGGGTTCACATCAGCTTCCTCAGGGCTCTTGTAAACAGACGCCATCTTTAAAAAAATCGTGGCCTACATTCCCGGGTGTGAGAGCCTCAGTAGTGAGTGAGCAACCAAGGCCGGTGCACGCAGCATGAGCTCACAGCACTGCTGTTCAGCTTGTGACCACAGCATCGCCTAATAATGTCAAAATATACCTGGTTGATGGGGTTCTGGGAGTTCCTCTACTCCCCAAGCCCGGCCCGAGGCCAGTTATAACTTGTATTATTTAGCCATGATAGTATTACAGAAGAGCTTGAGTGTGATAATGACTGTGTACAATGTTCAAATATTAGTGATTCAATGCTGTTCACGATGTTCACAGCGCTAGACACTGCACCACAACATTATTTCGTCCATCTAGGAATCTTCAAACGACTTCTTAGATTCCTTTACAAAATAAACTTGTGGTCAATTATGTATTTACAGGATTTAGTGACCAGTACTGTGGTGATAATAAGCACTGTGCGTAGTATTGTGGGAGGAGTAATTGTGGTGAGAGAGCAAGGGAGAGAATCGAGGTAGCCTCACTGTGTGGCAGCCACTCTTGTTTTGCTCATCATACTAGCTTAGTGGTTCGTTATGGTGAACACATTTGTACATGGGTATATACAATGTGTGTATATAGTATAGTAACAGCAACAGGAGTATGGTGGAAGGAGCTATTTTCGTGAGGGAGGTGACGTGATCGTAGCGTCGTCTGCTGGCTGCTGTTTGATTTCTCATGCAGTGTATGGTTGCCACTGTAAAATTTGATCACAATACCGGCTTACTTGCATAGTTCTGGTGAATAAAACATGTATAGGTATACATAACATGTGTAAATATTGTAATACAAACAATAACAGTATGGTGGGAGGAGCAATGTTGGCGAGTAAGATGTTGGAGGAGTGAGGGCGAGACTGGATGTTGGAGGAGTGAGGGTGTGGAACCTGACACTCGCAGAGTTCTGAGTGTGTTCATGGTGAATGTATATAGTGTGTGATAGTGTACAGTGTGTAAATAGACTGTATATATACATAAATTAGCATAATACAATGGAAGTATGTGCCGGATATGTGTACACATGTGTCATGCACGTAACAGTGTATTCAGACAGTATGGACGTTCTACTGCCATAATATAGCGTACATGTTCATTATACATAGGATTGGCACGTAAAAGCATATAAAATGTATTTAGAACTGTGCACAGAAAATGAACAAAAATATATTTGCAGTCTCCGTGGTGTAGTGGTAAGACACTCGCCTGGCGTTCCGCGAGCTCTATGTCATGGGTTCGTATCCTGGCCGGGGAGGATTTACTGGGCGCAATTCCTTAACTGTAGCCTCTGTTTAACGCAACAGTAAAATGTGTACTTGGATGAAAAAACGATTCTTCGCGGCAGGGGATCGTATTCCAGGGACCATAGGATTAAGGACTTGCCCGAAACGCTACGCGTACTAGTGGCTGTACAAGAATGTAACAACTCTTGTATATATCTCAAACAAAAACAAAAAAAACAAAAAAAAAAAATCGTGGCAACTCGCACATCCTGTTCCGAGCGCCCTTCTGGCCCCGGGGGCGTATGACATGGGCAACCAGGGAATGATGACGTCACGCACGAACTTACGGACCCTATAGCAGCTAAAGTACTTACAATTTCGACCTTCTGTTACTATATCCTTACTCAGGGAAGGGTTTTTGACACTTTAAAAACAGAAAAGAATTTTTTCCAGAGATTTTATTTCCTGCGCACTTGGGGGGGGGGGGTCATATTTGGAGGCCACACAGTTAAGGGGTTAAAGAGAGGACTCTATTTTTTATCTTACCAGATGATAGTCTGTTGTGTATGGTGGGCCGGGCTCTGCTCCGTCAAAGAGGTAAGGGTGGTTACAGCATTTCCGCAGCTGCATCAAAATGTTCTGCAAACGCATTTTCTCTGTGCGACCAGCACCATTCACGACATCAATATCTTTCATCAAGATCTTTGTATACCTATAAAAAACAAAATAATAATAATCTAAACAAATTTGGACAATACTAAAGATTATAAGGTTCTCCTCTTTCAAAGCAAATTTTGCTTAATTTACCTTCTCAAACATAATGTATACAAGCTATTAATCATGTAAGCTTAACAGCATTACAATGACAAGATGAATACCTCACCAGTATATCTAAAAGAAAGATTCACCTACAGTACTAGGAAATATTCATCATCAGATAACTGGCAATTTTTTTTTTTTTTTTTTTTGATAAAATGAGCCCCACGGCTAAAACGGCCGGAACACAGAGAGCAAACCGAGCGCCATAGTCTAGGCCGAGCGCCATAGTCTAGGCAGCCAGACAAGCACACTGTGCAAGGTTGCTGGCCACAAAATCGGAGCCCATAATAAAATAAAGAAAACAAGTCAATGATCACAGTTTGTGAGGACAGGAGTGAGGTAATAATATACAGAAGTACCACAGTCTCGTACACAAGACAAGACTGCCCCGGGAACACAAGACAAGACTGCCCCGGGAACACAAGACCAAGAGACATGACCACCACCCATAATTCCTCTGGGTAATGGACAGAGTAAGAAAAGATGGATGAATCAATATGATTGGTACACCCAGAATTGGATATAGGTGGAAACTGGGTACCCAAAGAAGCCACAGAGACATTAGAAAGAACTTGCCCAGAGGGAAAGTAGTAAGGAAAGGGAATGTAAGAGACAGGGATGAGGTGGAGGCTGTGAACGTAGATGTAGGAGCGCAAGAAGCTCAGGAAAGTGTACACCAGTAGAACGATGGGCGAGAGGCGGGCCCAAAGAGCCAAAGTGCAACCCCCTACAAACTCAACCAGAAGAGGACAACGATGCAAGTACAAACTTCCCCAAACTACTGACAACACATTAGCAGTTACGAGGGAAGAACACACCAATTCACGTACCTCCCCACCCATTTCAAAGTTGACATAACCCACACCCGAGACATGTTACACATAATGAACGACCGAGTTCCCGGTAAGAACAATGGTGCATTAACTAAAAGAAAAATGCCCCATAAGTGGGAGAGAAAAGACAAACTTCCAATCGCCCGGCTGCCATATGCAAAGAGTGAACGACAACAAACCACAGCTGTGGGATGGTGCACCACGACCAGTGCGCTGCCCTGGAGGCCAGTCGCGTCAGCACAAAACATCACTCAGAAACCCAAGGTTTACAATCTGTATAGCAAAACACTTGCCTACAACATGAACAACAAAACCACTAACTTGAGAGGAAAGAGCAGGGGTACCAAAAGCACTGGAAAATAACGTGCAATAAATGGATGATGAACCACACAAAAAATTTTTTTTATAATCAAAATTTTTTCCCCCCTGTACAAAACATTCAAGCAAAAGATGGACGCATCCAATGCATGGGTGCATAAATCATGCCAGCAAATACAATAAAACTAATTCAGAAAGAGAAGGATGGGACAAAAACCCTCTCCCCCTGCTGCAACAACTCCTGCCCAGTAGGCACAAAGGCCCAAGCAGGGTCAAAAGAAGCCCAAGCACTACAAGTGAACTCCCCCCCTCCCACTGAGTCCCAGGAACACCCAACACGGGCCCCGGGGTAGAGCCCTCTTCCACGGTCACCACCCTTGAAGAAAATATGGTGTCTAGGAGAAAAGCTTCTATCTAAGAAGGGTGTCTGCTGGGTTGAACCAGATATCTTTGTGGGAAAATCGGATTCAACCACTTCCGTGCCCGCATTGAAAGGAGCAGCCCCCGAAGCTATAAGAGCCTCATCCCGAGATAAACCCCACTCTGATTCTGAAACCCTCAGACGTCTAGGAGCAGGAAGTAGGGAGGGGGGGGGGGGGAATAGGAGCAGGGGCACAGATGGAACCAAGGTCAGAGAGAGACCAACTCCCCCCAAATCCTGGTCACTAAAACCCATGTGGGGCAGCTCTAGGGCCTCCAATTGGGCAACTAACCTGGCGCGTTGCAAGAAGGAGAATTGAGCATGCAACGCAGCCACCGCCTGATTCCTGAGATCAAAGACAAGGAATGAGTAAATTGAAGCACAAGAGGGGAACCAAGTCCCACAACACACAGAAATCACAACAGCGTGATACATCAAATGAACAAATCCACAAGGGCCGTGATGAGGGACGTAAGTTCGGACCCACATCACGGCCCTTGTGGATTTGTTCAAATCCTACAAAATTCTGGGTCATAGTGTCACCAGCCCAACAGGCAGCATGACGGAGGCAATACAGATTGCCCTGAGGCAGGGGTGACAAGCAACCTTTAACTTCACACAAGGCGAGAGTGGACTCTGAATTAATATCCATGGCACCACAGAGCCCACAGAGGTTTTCCAAGGCTCATATGGTAAAGTAGCCCTATGGGAAGCCCAGGCACTGGGGCCAGCTAAGCTGGTAGAATCCCTGTCTAGTAGAAGGCAAACTGACTACTAGTAGCAGCAGTGAAACCTCAGGGGCAACAGAGGAGGACTACCAACACCACCTAGGCTAGCCTAATAGGGCCACCAATTATAGGACCCAATAAAACCCCCCACCAACACCACCTAAGCTGGGCAGACTTCTCTATCCATAAAAAGCCAAACACCTGAAAAGGAACAAAACACAACACAACAAATAAACTGGCAGTCAGAGAGAAGCATCAGCCACTGTGTTGCAGTAAAGCAGGCTGCACCAGCTGCAGTGCGCCCCACCCAGCCAAAACATTCCCCCACCCGGGCCAAGGAGGAAAGCCCAATACCCGACATACCCCAAGGGCCAAGACAACCTCAAGCAATGAAGTCCCTTTAACGGGGAGTGATTCCTGAATGCCTCAGGGAAGATAACCTTGAAACACAAGGGTAGTATTTACGGTGCACCTAGGGAAGCTCACCCTAGGTGCATGCTGCTCCACGTACAATAAGACACCTGACCAACACCCACACACATACACTGCTGGTACAGCCACACAGGGCAAAACCCAGAACAGGAACTTGAGGCCAGAGGTGACTGATCTAACCCCCAGCACATCTGTTCAAGAACTGGAGTGATGACTGCCAGCTCTGGTGAGCAGGCTCCCCCTCCTCTCCATTGTAGTGTTAATGAGCATGAGTGCTAGTTGCATGGAGTATTGCTTGTTTGGTTTCTTTCTAGGGAAGTTAATTTGATCTTTTAGGTTGTAGATTACACTGTTAACAGACAGTGGTCTGTTTTGATTTGCCTAACTTTCTGGATCCTTTCCCAGTCGATGGCAAGTATGACATACGGTGCTTTAAATATAAAGTGATCATAGGCCATTGTTCCCTGCGCCTCACTAAGGGGAGGGAGCAATGGTCCCCGGTAAACATAAGGATTCCTGTGACTGATGACCCCCAAGCTAATTTAGCACATATCAGTTTGGTTAGCTTCAGGGAGCCAACGGGGCTCGCTCCTCACAAAAAAATATTTAAATGTTTAACATTAAAATTATGCTTTCAAACAAAAATGAAACAATGGAAAGTGGGTGCGACTGCTTGGGTCAGTATGGGTTTATGCTTGAAGAAATATGCAAAATGCAGTAAGAAGATTTTGTAAAACCCACCCAAATAGTATAATACTGACTAATCATATTAATACATCATGTGGTATATATTACCAAAATATTTGTATGTAATATAAAATTACCCACCAGTCACGCTGCATTTTAGATAACTGGATGTACACTTTCGTCTCTTTCTTGGGCAAGAGACGCTTTTCTACGTCTGACTTGAGCCTACGCAGCAAAAACGGTCTCAGTACAGCATGCAGACGTTCAACAAGGGTAGCATCACCCAAGCAGTTGTTGGTATTGAACCACGAGTCAAAATCCTGTGGAAATGACAGACTCAATATATAAAGTAGTTTAAGCATAACAAAAACCATAATTATTAAGAAGAGTAAGAGCATGCTAGGATGTATTATGATAGTTGACTGAAAATGGTGCACCCAGAACTTATAAACACCAGGCATTATAAACACAATACACTTCCACTCATATGGACTTGGACTTAAAGTTAGGTACTGAAAGCAGCTAGGTTATTCTACACCTGTTGGAATGAAACCAGTTTCTCCGGACTATCAGATGCCATGTAACACCTGTTGGAATAAAACCAGTTTCTCCGGACTATCAGATGCCATGTAATACCAGTGCAAATGAAGCCTGTTTCTCCAGATTATCAGATGCCAAGTAATCAACATCTCTGAATGGTAATTTCTGGTTAACTATGCTTTCATCCCAAAATACTGTAGACACTCGATTATCCGGGATTCGAACATCTGGAAAACGCCTTTATACGGCCAAAATCGTGACCGGATAAAGTTCTCAATATCTGGCCAAAATGGCCATGGGAGCTGGATAAAGTTGGTCTAGCCGGATAAAAAATCGGAGCCGGTTAACTTGCTGCCGATGTTATACTAACCGGACAGTCAGCCGGATAATCATTGAATTGTCCAGATATGAAAGCCATGGGGTGGGCCGTACCGTATTAAGACGCATGAGGTGGCTAAAGAAGCTACCAAGATTAACAAGAAACGTCCAAAAATCCTAGAAGAGGTTGAAAAGCTACTGCTAGTCTGGATGAATGAAAGGCAATTACATAGCGATAGTGTGTCTGAAGCTCTTGTTTGTGCAAAGGCCAAGAAGTTGTATGTGGACCTTGTCAGGAAGACACCAGGTGCGTCGTCTGAAGAGGAGGAGATATTTAAGGCAAGCCGTGGATGGTTTAAGAAATTTAGGGAGAGAGACACCAGGTGCGTCGTCTGAAGAGGAGATATTTAAGGCAAGCCGTGGATGGTTTGAGAAATTTAGGAAGAGAAGCGGTATCCACAGTGTTGTGCGACGTGGGGAGGCTGCCAGCTCTGATAAAGCTGCTGCTGAGAAATTTGTACCAGAGTTCCAGGAATTTGTTGCTAGAGAGGAGTTCTTGCCCCAACAAATTTTTAATTGTGACGAGACTGGCCTGTTTTGGAAGAAAATGATGAAGAGGACTTACATCACACAGGAGGAACAATCTTTGCCTGGCCACAAACCGATGAAGGATCGGCTTACTCTCGTCCTCTGCGCCAATGCAAGTGGCGATTGCAAGGTCAAGCCGCTGCTATTCTACCACTCAGAAAATCCACGCGTGTTCAAGGCATGTAAAGTGTACAAGGCGCGACTGAAGGTGATGTGGAGGTCCAATAAGAAATCCTGGGTCATGCGGATATTCTTCACTGAATGGGTCAATGATGTTTTTGGCCCCTCAGTGAGGAAATATCTTGAAGAGAAGCTGTTGCCACTCAAGGCCTTGCTTGTGCTCGATAATGCTCCTGCACATCCTCCACAGATACGAGAAGAATTGTATCCTGAAAATCAGTTCATCACCAAGTTCCTTCCTCCCAATACCACTCCACTCCTCCAACCTATGGACCAGAAAGTCATTGCAAACTTTAAGAAACTCTACATGAAGGCCTTGTTGGAGAGGTGTGTTGATGTAACCGACAATACAGAGCTGATCCTCAAAGAATTCTGGAAGAACCACTGCAATATCCTGGGTGCCTTACGTTTGATCGATAAGGCCTGGGAAGGAGTGACAAGGAAGACCCTAAACTCTGCATGGTGTAACCTGTGGCCTGAGGGTGTCCCTGAGCGAGACTTCGAAGGTTTTGGTCCTGCACTTGCATCTGCATCTGTGGAAGACCCGGAAGTGCATCTAGTGGATGATATTGTTGCTCTGGGGCAAACTTTGGGTCTGGAGTTGGATGCTGCTGATGTGCAGGAGTTAGTAGAGGAGCACAGTGAGGAACTGACCACTGAGCAACTCCTGGAACTTCAGAAGGATCTTAATCAAAAGGAGACACAAAAGCTCTAATCAGGGGAGGAGGAGGTAGGGGAGGATGCTTCTGCCTCTTCAAGTGAGATCAGGGAAGTGTTGGGAATGTTTGAAAAGGTGACCGCATTCTTAGAAAAACATCACCCTGATAAAGCAGTGACAACCCGATGTGTGAACATGTTTAATGACAATTTGCTGTCTCGTTTTAGGGACATTTAGGGACATGTCTTGTTTTAGGGACATTTAGGAGCTCCGACAGGGGTTTCCAGGGCCTGTAGGGTAACAACTACGGGAAGCCCGGGCAAGGTGTTGTTAACCGGTTAAAACCCAAAAATAACAAGGGGGTAGAGGACAACACTGAAAACCCCTGCGACGTGTACAATCATGAGGGCCTAGCAGAGGGCCACCCAACACTACCAATGGAACTATAGCCACACTAGGCAGACCCCCACCAGGCAAATGAAAATAAAAACAAAAGAAAAAGCCCGCAAAAGTACACCGTCTCCAGAGGCAACAGGAACCGGTCGCCGCTTAGGTGGCAGGCCGTACAACACCTTGATGCCCTAACCAGTACAATACCAGTCCCTACCCAGGGCCAAACAAGGGCCCCAAGAGCGAGGCAAATGCCGAACAGTAAGAACCTTTACAGAAATGGTTCCCGAACACCCCAGGGAAAATAAACCTGTTACGCAGGGGCAGTATTCACAGGACACTTAGGGAAGGAAGCCCCTAAGTGCATGCAGCCCCGGTACAGATGAGGAACACCTGGCCACCGCACAACACAACACACGGCAGTGAACGCCACGAAAGGCAAACACTGCCTAGGAAACTGAGGCCAGAGAAGCATCTATCCCGGTTGACATTAGCTTACGAACTGATGCTAGGCAGCCGGTGTGGTGAGGTCCGGGGCTCCCCCCCCCTCCCCCTCTCGGGGCGGGAAGGGCTGCGCGGACGATCGGCGCGGGAGTAAAGTGTGATGTTTGCTTGTTTCTTTGGGATTGTAGGGAGTTTCTACCTCTCTGTTTGGTTTTCTGTTTTAGTTTTTACCATGTGGGGTTTGTTTTGTTATGTCTACCTTTCTGGGTGCCTAACCCCGGTCGATGGCAGATAAGGAAAACCCCAACCATAAGGGGTTTTTCCAGGGCCATTGCTCCCTGAAACCTCTCTGAAGGGGCCAGGTTCTGGCGCTGGTCCCTGGTAGGTCTGAACTCCTTAGCTAATGTCCCGGTCTAATATAACTCACATTAGCCCGATAAGGTCCAGGGAGCCGTAGGGGCTCCTCACAGAAAATACAAATCAAAAAAATTTCATAAAGCTGACCTCAGATGAGCTGAAGACTTCAGGAAGTAAGAAATTGAGAAGTGACCACAGCTCGTGAAGGTTGTTCTGCAGGGGAGTACCCGTCAACAACAAGCGATTGGTGGTCCTGAACTCTCGGACAATTTCTGAAAGCTTGCTCTTCTCGTTCTTGATGCGATGAGCTTCGTCAATAACCATGTACCTGAATTAATAAAATCTCTCACAGCACAGCACCACTGAGGAAACAAACCAAACTTACACCATCTTATATGTTAGCAAGAACAAGCCACGTTACCTGTCTATACACGGTACACTGTTCCTAACTTGAGAGCACGTCTGGTGCAGCAGCCCGCCCTCACCCCTTAACAAGTGCCATGAGTGTGAGCCTAGATCAACCCACCTATAGTCTACCAAGGCTCATTAGTCCGAAGATGTACACAAATTAAGGTGCTTTAATTCCACAAAAAACTTCAACTGAACTCTTGATGTCTGTAATACTGTATTGAAATTGAGGTGCAATAAATGTGAGGACAGGTTGGTATCATCTCTGGCAGTTAGTTTCCTCACACCGTTGAGATTTAATAGTATCTTATATTGGAAAGTTATGGTCAAGATGAAATTATATATAGAGCATATGGAAACAGTTAGGAGGCAGGGCATGAAGAGCTAAATCTCATTTCCCTGAAGTCATTGATAAGCAATATAACCACATATTTATATTTCACTATAATTTTACTCTAAATTCAATGCAACAATGCACAGAATGCAAAGAAAACCCATTAATTCAAACCAATCCTCCAAACATATGTAATAAGGGTCTCGGTAGAACAGTTGGATTCGTTCTCGACTCTCCATCGGGAATCCCAGGTGGGACAGAAATGGTTACCTGGAGCATACCTGGAGAGGGTTCTGGGAGGGTTCTTCTACTCCCCAAGTCCGGCCTGAGGCCAGGCTCGACTGGGTATGTTTCCTTTCACCTAAAGCCCTTGTTTACCTAGAAATAAATAGGTACCCAAGAGTTAGTCAACTGTTATAGGGTTGTCTCCTAGGGAAGGTCAGTAAACCGACAGGGGAAGGAGGGGGGGGACTTCGCATAAATCTAACATATATATGTACATACACCATTTTTTAAATTCTTGATAAGGTGAAGAGACAGGAGGTACACATGAAGGCACTAGTGAAAGATAATGAGATATGGAAAACAAACAGGGGTGAATTTGGAGATATTAATAGGAAAATAGACTCATATAGTGAACTACTATATAACCTTAGAAGCTAGTCCCAACAGAATTAGGCAAGGATATGCTAAGACAAATTTCATTGACAGCTCAAATAGAAGAGGTTTATACAGGACTGGAAAATTGAAAAAGGTAATATAAGAAACATATGTGCAAGTAATAAAAGAGAAAGAAATGATCAAGGAAGTATGCTTGGATATCAAAACCAGAAATGACCAACAAGCAAACACTTGACAAGAAAATAGGAAAGAACAGTCTCCACCCAGCTGTCAGAACTGGCACCTGACAGCTGGGTGGACAGCGCTTCGGATTCATAGTCCTGAGGTTCCGGGTTCAATCCCCGGTAGAAGCGGACACAAATGGGCAAAAATATTTCTTTCACCCTGATGCCCCTGTTACCTAGCAGTAAATAGGTACCTGGGAGTTAGACAGCTGCTACAGGTTGCTTCCCTGGGGGTGCGTAACAAAAAGGAGGCCTGGTCGAGGACCAGGCCGCGGGGACGCTAAGACCCGAAATCTTCTCAAGATAACAAGATACAGTCAATCAGTTCAAAACACTGCAGATAGAAGCACATAATAAATTGTGGGTGTTTAGAAAAGGAAATACCATCTAGGATAGAGAGAGCAGCAGAAGAGCAAAAAACCAGCGTTGAATGTAATGAAACTGCATTTTCTGGGTGATACCTGGAGGCTCCCCGGAGCTATCCGAGCTGATATGAATGTATTAGACTGTGGCATCAGTCAAGCGAATGTAGTTCTTAGGCCTACCAGGGATCACGAGCCAGAACCTGGCTCGTGATCCCTCAGAAGAGGCAAGGAGAGCAATGGCCTATAGAAACCCCCGTGTGTTTAGAAAAATTATATGTCTGCCATCGACGGGGTCAGGCACCCAGAAACGTAAGCATCCCAAAACAAACCCCTATTCTGGTGAAAATATTGCTACCAAAAGCCGAACAAGTGAATAAACTCCCTTAAACGAAACGAGCAAACGATCATGATGTCACATGTCACCGCGCCGCTGTCTGCGCAGCTCTCCCCCTCCCCGGGAGGGAAAACAAGTTTGGATCCTTATAACCAAAATGGGGCAGCATCGAGGCAGCCTTGGGGCATCCAGGTGAGCAGCCAACCTAGCGTGCTGCTGCAACCTAAAACGCGCATGCAACACTGAAGCTGCCTGCACCCGAACATCAAAATCAGTGGAATGGGTGAACTGGAGTACAAGCAAAGTACACCATTCACAGAACTCTGGGTCGAAAGTGTCACCGACCCAACAGGCAGTATGACGGAGGCATAACCGGTGAGTGTCACCCTGAGACAAGGAGACAGAGTAACCCTCAAACTTGCACAAAGCAAATGGAGACGGATCACATTCATTGGACCACTGAACCCCAGTACCCCAGTGGGGGTTTCCAGGGCCCTTAGACGCTCCGCTTAGAGAAGCCCAGGCAAGGTACGGTTAAATGGAGCCCCAAACTATCAAGCAAACTACTAATTGCTGAGCCCCTGTGACGTGTACACACATGGGGAACTAGCAGAGGACCAATAACAATACATTCATTCATTCATACATATATACATACATATATCACCACGAGGAAGACCCTTCACCAGGAAGAAAGCAAAAATAAATAAAAGAAAAACCTCACACGCATACAACATCACCAGGCGCAACAGAGCTGGCCGCTGTATTAAGGTGAAAACTAGCTGCATAGTACGATGCACCCCTATAAGTGACAAAGCTACCTCCTACCCAGGGGCTGACATGGGTGCATGAAGCACCCCACCTGACTCCAAAGGTGTCCAATCACCGAGCAGTAAATGACAACGGTGGAGGTAGATCCCAAGCGACTTGTGGAAGGTAACCCCAAGCCACAAGGGCAGTACTTACAGGGCACCTAGGGAGAGAGACCCTAGGCGCATGCAGCCTGAGTACTGGTGAAATTACTACTGGCTCACACACCATCACAGGGCAGGACCACTCCACAAAGCACAGAACTGGACAAAGTCTGAAGCCAGAGTCGCAAGACCGCCAGGTCTCACATCAGCCACAGAACTGGGGGTGAATAGCCAGCGCCGGGGGTCTGGGGCTCCCCCTCCCCCTTCCCAAGGAGGTTTTTTTTTTTCAGGGATATACTTGCACGGGCCCTAAGCCTCTGGCTAGCCCACTAAGTGTTGATTGTTTCTGTTTTACTTGGGCGGAGTATGAGTATTTATGACTCGTGTGGTCGCTTCAGGAAGATTTTGTCCCACGTGTTTAACAACAACTTCTGCTCTGTTGAATCTAAGTTGAAATCTTAATGGGTTTGTAGCTGTGCACTGTGTTAGGTAATGTTCCAGTGGTCTGTCGGACATATCTCCACAATGCTGACATTTCCTCTCATCATCCTGGACCTGTAAGCCTATTTCCCATGCACATGGGCATCCAAGTCTGATGCGATGTAACTGTACTTCTGTTGTTTTACTGCTCCCTTTCATCAAACCAAGTGGTTCATAGTTGGTTGAATTCTTGTACCAACCCGCAGATCCTGATGTTGCAACTGCTGTGTTGTGGTTAATGTACATCTTTTGCATTGCTCTGTTTCTAATTACTTTCTTAATCTGTGATAGACTCTGTGGTATGTATATGTCTAAATTTCTTCTCTTAGTTGCAAGTTTTGCAGCTATGTCTGCAATGTCATTTCCAATTATTCCCACATAACTTGGCAAGGTGGGGAGGGGGAGCTGTGCAGACAGGGGCACAGTGATGGTTTTGACATCATGGTCATTTGCACGTCTTAGTTTGGGGAGTTCTGTCCAACAGTCCAGCTTTTAGTAGCAATTAATAAATAGGGTTTGTTTACAGGCAGCTACCTTTCTGGGTGCCTGACCCAGTCGATGGCATAGAATGCTTCCTACCACATGGGAGTTTCTATAGACCTTTGCTCCTCGTGCCTCTCTGATGGGTCCAGGTTCTGGCTCGTGGTCCCTTCAGTAGGCCTAAGAACTCCATTTGCTTGAGGGGCCTGACAGCTGAGTGGACAGCACTTTGGATTCATGGTTCTGAGGTTCCGGGTTCGATCCCCGGTGGGGGCGGAAACAAATGGCAGAGTTTCTTTCACCCTGATGCTCCTGTTCACCTAGCAGTAAATAGGAACTTGGGAGTTAGACAGCTGCTACGGGCTGCTTCCTGGGCATGAGTAACAAAAAGGAGGCCTGGTCGAGGACCGGGCCGTAGGGACACTAAGCCCCAAAATCATCTCAAGATAACCTGACCGATGCCACGGTCTAATACATTCATATCAGCCCGGATAGCTCCGGTAAGCAGAAGGGACTCCACTCAGAAATTGTTACAGCAGTAACACAATAACATCAAGGATAGTAACATCAAGGATAAACAAGCACCACCACCACACAATAACATCAAGGATAAACAAGCACCACCACCACACAGTAACATCAAGGATAAACAAGCACCACCACCACACAGTAACATCAAGGATAAACAAGCACCACCACCACACAGTAACATCAAGGATAAACAAGCACCACCACACAATAACATCAAGGATAAACAAGCACCACCACACAATAACATCTAGGATAAACAAGCACCACCACCACACAATAACATCAAGGATAAACAAGCACCACCACCACACAGTAACATCAAGGATAAACAAGCACCACCACACAATAACATCAAGGATAAACAAGCACCACCACCACACAGTAACATCAAGGATAAACAAGCACCACCACCACACAGTAACATCAAGGATAAACAAGCACCACCACACAATAACATCAAGGATAAACAAGCACCACCACACAATAACATCAAGGGTAAACAAGCACCACCACCACACAGTAACATCAAGGATAAACAAGCACCACCACCACACAATAACATCAAGGATAAACAAGCACCACCACACAATAACATCAAGGATAAACAAGCACCACCACCACACAGTAACATCAAGGATAAACAAGCACCACCACCACACAGTAACATCAAGGATAAACAAGCACCACCACCACACAGTAACATCAAGGATAAACAAGCACCACCACCACACAATAACATCAAGGGTAAACAAGCACCACCACCACACAGTAACATCAAGGATAAACAAGCACCACCACCACACAATAACATCAAGGATAAACAAGCACCACCACACAATAACATCAAGGATAAACAAGCACCACCACCACACAGTAACATCAAGGATAAACAAGCACCACCACACAATAACATCAAGGATAAACAAGCACCACCACACAGTAACATCAAGGATAAACAAGCACCACCACCACACAGTAACATCAAGGATAAACAAGCACCACCACCACACAATAACATCAAGATAAACAAGCACCACCACCACACAGTGACATCAAGGATAAACAAGCACCACCACCACACAATAACATCAAGGATAAACAAGCACCACCACCACACAATAACATCAAGGATAAACAAGCACCACCACCACACAGTAACATCAAGGATAAACAAGCACCACCACCACACAGTAACATCAAGGATAAACAAGCACCACCACCACACAGTAACATCAAGGATAAACAAGCACCACCACCACACAATAACATCAAGGATAAACAAGCACCACCACCACACAATAACATCAAGGATAAACAAGCACCACCACCACACAATAACATCTAGGATAAACAAGCACCACCACCACACAGTAACATCTAGGATAAACAAGCACCACCACCACACAGTAACATCTAGGATAAACAAGCACCACCACCGCACAGTAACATCAAGGATAAACAAGCACCACCACCACACAGTAACATCAAGGATAAACAAGCACCACCACACAATAACATCAAGGGTAAACAAGCACCACCACCACACAGTAACATCAAGGATAAACAAGCACCACCACCACACAATAACATCAAGGGTAAACAAGCACCACCACCACACAATAACATCAAGGATAAACAAGCACCACCACCACACAATAACATCTAGGATAAACAAGCACCACCACCACACAATAACATCTAGGATAAACAAGCACCACCACCACACAGTAACATCTAGGATAAACAAGCACCACCACCACACAGTAACATCAAGGATAAACAAGCACCACCACCACACAGTAACATCAAGGATAAACAAGCACCACCACCACACAATAACATCAAGGATAAACAAGCACCACCACCACACAGTAACATCAAGGATAAACAAGCACCACCACCACACAATAACATCAAGGATAAACAAGCACCACCACCACACAATAACATCAAGGATAAACAAGCACCACCACCACACAATAACATCTAGGATAAACAAGCACCACCACCACACAATAACATCTAGGATAAACAAGCACCACCACCACACAGTAACATCAAGGATAAACAAGCACCACCACCACACAATAACATCAAGGGTAAACAAGCACCACCACCACACAGTAACATCAAGGATAAACAAGCACCACCACACAATAACATCAAGGATAAACAAGCACCACCACCACACAATAACATCAAGGATAAACAAGCACCACCACCACACAGTAACATCAAGGATAAACAAGCACCACCACCACACAGTAACATCAAGGATAAACAAGCACCACCACCACACAATAACATCAAGGATAAACAAGCACCACCACACAGTAACATCAAGGATAAACAAGCACCACCACCACACAGTAACATCAAGGATAAACAAGCACCACCACCACACAGTAACATCAAGGATAAACAAGCACCACCACCACACAATAACATCAAGGATAAACAAGCACCACCACACAGTAACATCAAGGATAAACAAGCACCACCACCACACAGTAACATCAAGGATAAACAAGCACCACCACCACATAATAACATCAAGGATAAACAAGCACCACCACCACACAGTAACATCAAGGATAAACAAGCACCACCACCACACAATAACATCAAGGATAAACAAGCACCACCACCACACAGTAACATCAAGGATAAACAAGCACCACCACCACACAGTAACATCAAGGATAAACAAGCACCACCACACAGTAACATCAAGGATAAACAAGCACCACCACCACACAATAACATCAAGGATAAACAAGCACCACCACCACCACACAGTAACATCAAGGATAAACAAGCACCACCACCACACAGTAACATCAAGGATAAACAAGCACCACCACCACACAGTAACATCAAGGATAAACAAGCACCACCACCACACAGTAACATCAAGGATAAACAAGCACCACCACCACACAATAACATCAAGGGTGAACAAGCACCACCACCACACAATAACATCAAGGATAAACAAGCACCACCACCACACAGTAACATCAAGGATAAACAAGCACCACCACCACCACACAGTAACATCAAGGATAAACAAGCACCACCACCACACAGTAACATCAAGGATAAACAAGCACCACCACCACACAATAACATCAAGGGTGAACAAGCACCACCACCACACAATAACATCAAGGGTGAACAAGCACCACCACCACACAATAACATCAAGGATAAACAAGCACCACCACCACACAGTAACATCAAGGATAAACAAGCACCACCACCACCACACAATAACATCAAGGATAAACAAGCACCACCACCACACAGTAACATCAAGGGTAAACAAGCACCACCACACAATAACATCAAGGATAAACAAGCACCACCACCACCACACAGTAACATCAAGGATAAACAAGCACCACCACCACACAATAACATCAAGGGTAAACAAGCACCACCACCACACAATAACATCTAGGATAAACAAGCACCACCACCACACAGTAACATCAAGGATAAACAAGCACCACCACCACACAGTAACATCAAGGATAAACAAGCACCACCACCACACAGTAACATCAAGGATAAACAAGCACCACCACCACACAATAACATCAAGGGATAAACAAGCACCACCACCACACAATAACATCTAAGGATAAACAAGCACCACCACCACACAGTAACATCAAGGATAAACAAGCACCACCACCACACAGTAACATCAAGGATAAACAAGCACCACCACCACACAATAACATCAAGGGTGAACAAGCACCACCACCACACAATAACATCAAGGGTGAACAAGCACCACCACCACACAATAACATCAAGGATAAACAAGCACCACCACCACACAGTAACATCAAGGATAAACAAGCACCACCACCACACAGTAACATCAAGGATAAACAAGCACCACCACCACACAGTAACATCAAGGATAAACAAGCACACCACCACACAGTAACATCAAGGATAAACAAGCACCACCACCACACAATAACATCAAGGGTAAACAAGCACCACCACCACACAATAACATCAAGGATAAACAAGCACCACCACCACACAGTAACATCAAGGATAAACAAGCACCACCACCACACAATAACATCAAGGGTAAACAAGCACCACCACCACACAATAACATCTAGGATAAACAAGCACCACCACCACACAGTAACATCAAGGATAAACAAGCACCACCACACAATAACATCAAGGATAAACAAGCACCACCACCACACAGTAACATCAAGGATAAACAAGCACCACCACCACACAGTAACATCAAGGATAAACAAGCACCACCACCACACAATAACATCAAGGATAAACAAGCACCACCACCACACAATAACATCAAGGATAAACAAGCACCACCACACAATAACATCAAGGATAAACAAGCACCACCACCACACAGTAACATCAAGGATAAACAAGCACCACCACCACACAGTAACATCAAGGATAAACAAGCACCACCACCACACAGTAACATCAAGGATAAACAAGCACCACCACCACACAATAACATCAAGGATAAACAAGCACCACCACCACCACACAATAACATCAAGGATAAACAAGCACCACCACCACACAGTAACATCAAGGATAAACAAGCACCACCACACAAGTAACATCAAGGATAAACAAGCACCACCACACAGTAACATCAAGGATAAACAAGCACCACCACCACACAATAACATCAAGGATAAACAAGCACCACCACCACACAATAACATCAAGGATAAACAAGCACCACCACACAATAACATCAAGGATAAACAAGCACCACCACACAGTAACATCAAGGATAAACAAGCACCACCACACAATAACATCAAGGATAAACAAGCACCACCACACAATAACATCAAGGATAAACAAGCACCACCACCACACAGTAACATCAAGGATAAACAAGCACCACCACACAGTAACATCAAGGATAAACAAGCACCACCACCACACAATAACATCAAGGATAAACAAGCACCACCACACAGTAACATCAAGGATAAACAAGCACCACCACCACATAATAACATCAAGGATAAACAAGCACCACCACCACACAGTAACATCAAGGGTAAACAAGCACCACCACCACACAGTAACATCAAGGATAAACAAGCACCACCACCACACAATAACATCAAGGGTAAACAGGCACCACCACCACACAGTAACATCAAGGATAAACAAGCACCACCACACAATAACATCAAGGATAAACAAGCACCACCACACAATAACATCAAGGATAAACAAGCACCACCACACAATAACATCAAGGGTAAACAAGCACCACCACCACACAGTAACATCAAGGATAAACAAGCACCACCACACAATAACATCAAGGATAAACAAGCACCACCACCACACAATAACATCAAGGGTAAACAAGCACCACCACCACACAATAACATCAAGGGTAAACAAGCACCACCACACAGTAACATCAAGGATAAACAAGCACCACCACACAATAACATCAAGGATAAACAAGCACCACCACACAATAACATCAAGGGTAAACAAGCACCACCACCACACAATAACATCAAGGGTAAACAAGCACCACCACACAGTAACATCAAGGATAAACAAGCACCACCACACAATAACATCAAGGATAAACAAGCACCACCACACAATAACATCAAGGGTAAACAAGCACCACCACCACACAGTAACATCAAGGATAAACAAGCACCACCACACAATAACATCAAGGATAAACAAGCACCACCACACAATAACATCAAGGATAAACAAGCACCACCACCACATAATAACATCAAGGGTAAACAAGCACCACCACACAGTAACATCAAGGATAAACAAGCACCACCACACAATAACATCAAGGATAAACAAGCACCACCACACAATAACATCAAGGGTAAACAAGCACCACCACCACACAATAACATCAAGGGTAAACAAGCACCACCACACAGTAACATCAAGGATAAACAAGCACCACCACACAATAACATCAAGGATAAACAAGCACCACCACACAATAACATCAAGGGTAAACAAGCACCACCACCACACAGTAACATCAAGGATAAACAAGCACCACCACACAATAACATCAAGGATAAACAAGCACCACCACACAATAACATCAAGGATAAACAAGCACCACCACCACATAATAACATCAAGGGTAAACAAGCACCACCACACAGTAACATCAAGGATAAACAAGCACCACCACCACACACATTTATCAGTTCAACAGCTACAGGGAGCCAATGGAACTCCCCACAGAAAAATATTATAAAATAGATTCATTGTTCTAAAAGACATACCTCCAATTGAATTTTTTAAAAACAGATTTTTCTCGGATACACATCTCATAGGACGTTATGCACACATCCCACTCCCCAGGCATCATCACCTCCCGGATGAATGTAGCCTGAAAAAATACATTATAATTAATTATTATTATTACTAGGGCCTTGGTAAAGCTCTGAAACTGTTTTCAATTCAGCCATTAGAGAAAGAACATAATGAAGCATGTGAGGAAGTGACTGGGAAATGTGAATTTTCTCATTACCAAAGTTTAACATTATTTTAAATAAATATGAAAACTTTAAAGACTTGGATGAGCACTAACGGTAAATTAGCAAAGATTGGAACATCACTTGAAAATGTAATCAGGGAAGTTTCAAGCCTATATATATATATACTGATATATAACACCATTGTTATAGCATTTAGCACTGGCATGGTATATGCACCTTATTAAGAACAAAACAAAAGTTAAGAAAGTATAGCGGTCTGCAACTAGACTAGTACTAGAATTGAGAGCTCTGCTATGAGGACAGGTTTATGAACCTAACCTCAGAACCTTAGAGGAAAGAAGAAACTGAGGGTTTATGCTTACTGCATAAAAGGATTTTGAGGAGAAAAGGTAAGACATACAAGAGCAGCCTATGTAAATAGAGGGAGAAATGTGATAGGGAGAAATGTGATATGGAGACATTGGTGGAGACATTGGTGAAGACATTGGCTATGAAGACATAGCTTCCATCAGGATTATCGGACGTCACCCAATCCCCCCACTGGATTTTGAAGAAGTCATAAACAGTATGCCTATGCACTCTGCACCAGGCCCTGATTCTTGGAACTCCACATTCATCAAGAACTGTAAAAATCCAGCGTTGAATGTAATGAAACGCCATTATCTGGGTGAGTCCCGGAGGCTCCCCGGAGCTATCCCAGGCTGATATGCTAATGTCAGACTTTGGGATCAGTCATGTGTATGGAGTTCTTAGGCCTACCGGGGACTACGGCCAGAACCGGGCCCCCTCAAAGAGGCAAGGGGAGCAATGGCCTATAGAAGCCCCCGTGTAGTTGGAAGCATTCTATGTCTGCCATCGACCGGAACAGGCACCCAGAAAGGTAAGCGCACCAAAACAAACCCCTATTCTGGTTAAAATTGCTACCAAAAACCGAACTAGTGGATAGAACTCCCCAACCGAAAACGAGCAAACTAGTGTGACGTCACACACCGCCGCGCCGCTGTCTGCGCAGCTCCCCCCTCCCCGGGAGGGGGAAGGGGGAGCCCCAGACCCCCCGCGCCGGCTACCCACACCTCAGTTCTTGAGGCTGGATGTCAAAAACGCGAAAAAACCGCCGACCGGAGGGAGGGAGGGATGCCGGGGAGCCTCCGGGACTCACCCAGAAAATGGCGTTTCATTACATTCAACGCTGGTTTTCTGGGGGGAGCCCCGTCGGCTCCCCGGAGCTAACTACCCACAGACAGAAAAAAGAGGGACTTACCCGGGAGGCGGTCGTCGCTCACTCCTCAACTCGAAGCCGAGACAACTGGCTGCAACTGCCGACCCAAAGCAACACAGGCCCGACGAGGCCCAGGGACATTCACAAGGTAACGAGCAGCCAGGACCCTGTTCGACCGCCAAAATCCCCGCGCCCGAATATCAGACCAAGACATATTCCCAAAGACGGCAGCAAGAGCCGCGAACTTACGAACGTCATGGGCACGGGGATAGACCGCAGGCTGGCTGGACCTAATAACCCTGCGGATGACCTGAGAGACCCGAACCCACGAACAGGGAAGAAGGGAAACCGGATCAACCCACAGCGCGTCCCCAGACACAGAAGCTGTGGCGTGCAAATAACGGCGAAGCGCCGCAACCGGACACAAAACATGATGCACCCCCGGCCTGACCAACCAAGCATCAACCACCCATGGACCCCTCCGGAACGCAGCAGTCTCATTCTTCGCCAGAAAAGAAGGAGATGGCTGCAAACGAACAAAACAATCACCACGACCAAAAGAGCAGAAACCCCTGCGCCGGAGGAGAGCATGAAGCTCCCCTACCCGACCCCCAGAGGCCAAAGCCAACAAGAAAAGTGCCTTGGAAAAACAATCCTGGACCGAAGGGGCCACAACGAAACGAGGAGATGAAAGGAAAGCGAGCACTCTGTCCAAAGACCAGGACAGCTCAGGCAACGCATGAGCAGGTCGGAGGTGAAACAATGCACGAGACAGCTTGCGAAACGGCGCAGACGTAACATCGATACCGAAAGCAAGCTGAAGCGGCTCTGCCAGCGCCGCACGATACGAAGCGACAGTGTTAGGCATAAGATGACGGTCCTGAAACAACCACGAGAGGAAGGACAAGACCACCCGAACAGACAAGGAGCTAACACGACGAAGACGCAAAAAGAAACGGAAGGACCGCCAGGAAACTTCATACTGCCGCCGAGAAGAAGCCCTCAGGTGGGACACCAACAAGGAGGCCACCTGATCACCATAGAGATGATGATAGACTCGAGTCAAAAAAACCATATGCGAAGACTCGAGGAGAAGATCGAACCAGCCACGTGACGTACCGGCCCGATCTGCTGAAAGAGGCGGAGCCGCGGGAAAACCCTCGGGTTCGGACACCGAGCAACCAGCACCTGAAACCAAGGCTGGGAAGGCCACCAAGGGGCCAGAAGGACAATTCTCCCCTGGTAAGTCTCTAAGCGAGTCAGGACCTGGAGCAACAGCCGAACCGGGGGAAAGAGGTACAGGAACCCCCACCTCGACCAGTCTAGCCGAAAGGCATCGACCCCGACGGCCTCGCGATCGGGGAAGGGCGCCGCATAAACGGGAAGACGCCGCAACCACGCCGACGCGAAGAGGTCCACTTCGGGGCGCCCGAACGTCTGGCAAAGCCAACGGAAGGACTCGTCGTCGACCGTCCACTCCGTGGAGAGGGGAACGTAGCGAGACAGGGCGTCGGCCAAGACGTTGGACACGTCCCGTACGTGAACCGCCAGGAGAGCCAAACCCCGAGAACTCAGCAGACGAGTCACCCGAAGCGACCAACCCCAAAGAGACAAGGACCGCATCGAACCCCCGCGGTTCAGGCAATGAACCACCGAAGAGCAGTCCGAATGGAGCCGAATCGTCGATCCGCGGGCCACCCGAATCCTCCCCAGAGCAAACCACACTGCCGCGAACTCCCGCACCGTGCTGTGAGCTCGACGGAAGGACGGATCCCAACGCCCCTGGCCGGCCTGGTGAGCACTGGTCACAAAACCCCAGCCGAGAGACGACACATCCGTGTACACATCGAGCAAGGGCTCGGGTAGGCGCCAAGGCACTGAACCCCGAAAAACCCGAAGAGGAAGCCGGTGATGCAGCAACCGACGCAAGTCCCCCGGGGGTCGAACTCTGCGATCGCGAGAGAGGCGGAAGGGGGATCCCCGAAGGAACCAGAACAGCTGTCGAAGCCAAACCCGACCCGGCGGGTAGACCACCATCGCGAAGTTCAGGCTCCCGCACAGCCCCTCGAGCAACCGCCGGGTGACCCGAGGGCCCTCCAGAAACAGACGAAGGCGGGACCGCAGCCGCAGGAGAGACTCCGGAGGGAGAGACAAGGAGGCGGTTCGAGAGTCCCAAACGAGACCCAGCCAAGTCCGAACCTGAGAGGGAACCAGATGGGACTTCCTCCAGTTCACCAAGAACCCGAACTCGGCGAGCTGGGAAAGAACCAAATCCCTGGCTAGCAAGCAAGCTGACTGGCTGGGAGCCCAAACCAGCCAGTCGTCGAGGTAGGCCAACACCCGAACACCTAGGAGACGCAAACGAGCCACCACAACCCGTGTAAGGCGCGTGAACACGCGAGGTGCCAGGTTCAACCCGAACGGGAGACAACGAAAGCGGTAACTCAGACGCCCCACAACAAAACCGAGCCAGTCCCTGAACCGCGGATGAATCGGGACATGCCAATAAGCGTCCCGGAGGTCCAGGGACACCATCCAAGCTCCCGGCTCCAAGAGGAGCCGAACCTGAGACAGCGTAGTCATCCGAAAGGAGGGGCAATGAACCCAGGTGAAGACGGGACAAGTCCAGACGGGACAAGTCCAGAATGAACCGCAGGTCCGCGCAGTCCCGTTTCGGAACAGGAAACAGACGGGAAACCCATCTGAGGGACGACGTCGTTTCGACGACGCCCAAGCGTACCCACTCCAAGACGACTCGACAGAGCGCAGGGGAAGAAACCTGCCCTGCCAGCCCCGACCCCCCAAAGGGGGGAGGGGCCACCCAACGCCACCGCAGGCCGCGAGACACGACCCGAAAGGCCCACGAATCGTGGGACCAGGCGCGGGCGAACAGCGCAAGCCGCCCCCCCATCGCCCCGTCAAGGGGGCAAACCGCGAAAGGGCCGGCGACCCTTACGAGACCCAGAACCCCGCACAGCGCGAACACCGCGCCGACCAGACGAGGGAGGGTCCGCAGGAGGAGCCAACCCCAAACCTGACACCAGAGGCCTACCACGACGAGAGGAACCCCGAGCCCTGGCACGACCTTTCCGGGAAGACCCACCCCGGGACCCCCGAAAAACCAACAAGTCCGACATCGGATGACAAGCCGCCGACGCAGCCTGAATAAACTGCGCCACGGCCGACTCCCCAAACAGGAGAGGACAAAAAGGTGAAGAACGCCTAAGAGCCAGAGCCCAAGCAGATTCCACGGAGGAACCCAGCACCGCCTGCCGACAAGCGAGACGGGAAGCATAAAACAGGGAAACCGCATCCCGCAAAATCGGCGTGAACAGCTTCAACAAGGCAGCCGACGAATGCGCAGCCGAGGACAAGGTGCCGGACTCCGGGACGGACCCAAGCGTCCCCAAATCCTCCATGAGCCAATCCGAAGACAGCTCCAGGAGGGAAAAGAACCGCAAGGCCGAACACAAAAGGCCCCGGGCGCGCAAGTCCTCCGCAACGAGCGCCGCCGAAAGGGAGGGAACCTGCACATGGAGCTGAATAACGCCCACATCGCAGGGAAGGGCAGGGGCAAACAAGCACTCATTCAGGTACTCAAGTTCGCCCCCCAGGAAAACCTGAAGCACCGTGGAAGCTTCCCGCCACTCCAGCGTGCGGGAACGACAGAAGGAATGCCAGGAATCCAGACCAAACAAGGGGCAGTCTGCTAGCCAGGACGACTCCGGAACCTCGTAACGGAGCCAGAAAGGGAACGAAGTCCCAAACCTGAACGTGGACGGATCCAATTACGAGGCATAATCCGGGTCACGCAGGAGGTAAGCTGCAAAGGCCGCTCGCACCACACCAGGTTGGATGCGATAAGCCGAAAACCTCCGGAAGGACGGAACCGACGTACCCGGGGAGGGGCCGACACCAAATCCAACTCGTACGCAGAGGGGGGAAAAGAAAACCCCACTCCTTGTAACAATAAGCCCCGCTCAGTGGGAAGAAAAACCTAGGCGGGGTCCAGCGGGGCCCAAGGCCCCCAAGTCAGCCCCTCCCCAACCTCGAGGTCCGTCACCACAGGACCCGAGGCCGAGTCCTCTCCCCAAGCCCCGACCCCACAAGACAAGGACGGAGCAGCCGGAAAAGCTGGAGGAAGGGGGGCCCACTGGTCAGACCCTGAAGCTTCAGCCAGGAGACAAGACTCGAATGCCTCTGCCGCCCCCCCGGAAGGGGCAACCCCCGAAGCTGCCCGAGTCTCGAGATCAAGTAACCCCTGCTCCGACCCCGAAACCCTCAGACGCTTCGGGGCCGGAAGCAGGGGCGGGGGACCAGAACGAACAGAAGGGGAAGGACGAGGAGGTGCGGACTGAACCAGGATCGAAGCGACCCCCACCCCCAAGTCCGGGTCTCGAAAAGCAAAGCGGGGCAGCCCCGGGGCATCCGGGGAAGCAACCAACCGAGCGCGTTGCAACAGACGAAACCTAGACTGCAACGCACGCGCCGCCTGTACACGAATAGAATCATCAGAGGATTGGGTAAATTGAGTCACAAGCAAGCAGCAACACTCACAGGACTCAGGGTCGAAAGTATCACCGACCCAACAGGCAGCGTGGCAGAGGCAAAAACAATGAGGGTCACCCTGAGACAAGGGGACCGAGCAACCCTCAAACTCGCACACAGCGAGTGGGGACTCCAGGGTCACATCCATCGGACCCACGCGCCCCCTAGGGGATTCCCAGGGTCCTGAGCGTTTACTTTAAGAGGACTCGCGCTCAGGTAGTCCCAGGCAGGGTGCTGCAAACCGGCGCCCAAAACTACCAAGCAAACTTCTAAAGCTGAACCCCAAGGACGTGTACACTCACGGGGACCTAGCAGGGGGCGCCACCGAGAACAGTGGAAGGGCAAAAACAAACTGAATAAAATGACAGAACCCCCCACCAGGCAAAAACAAAAAGAAAAACAAAACCCTGCAAGAGGGCAGGGAACCCCAAGGAACAGAGCCGGCCGCGATGTCGGGAAATACAAGCTGAGCAGCACCCTGCGCCCCTACCAGTGCAAACTGCCTCTTACCTGCCGGTAACAAGGGAGAACAGAACACCCAAGAGCCCAACAGGCGGCCGAAAAACCGAAAGGTAAAACGGACCAGCAGAGGCAGACCCCGAGGAGCCTGTGGAAGGTGGCCCCAAGCCCCAAGGGCAGTACTTACAGGGCACCTAGGGAAGGCAGCCCTAGGCGCATGCAGCCCGAGTACTGAAGATAACTCCTGGCTCTCGCACCCACAAAACCAACACCACACGCAAAGCACAGTGCAGTAGCGACACCGGAGCCAGAGCACACGACCATCGCCTATAGCATCAGCCTCAAGAGCTGAGGTGTGGGTAGTCGGCGCGGGGGGTCTTGGGCTGCGCAGACAGCGGCGCGGCGGTGTGTGACGTCACACTAGTTTGCTTGTTTTCGGTTGGGGAGTTCTATCCACTAGTTCGGTTTTTGGTAGCAATTTTAACCATAGGGGTTTGTTTTGGGGTGCTTACCTTTCTGGGTGCCTGTTCCGGTCGATGGCAGACATAGAATGCTTCCAACTACACGGGGGCTTCTATAGGCCATTGCTCCCCTTGCCTCTCTGAGGGGGCCCGGTTCTGGCCGTGGTCCCCGGTAGGCCTAAGAACTCCATACACATGACTGATGCCAAAGTCTGACATTAGCATATCAGCCTGGGATAGCTCCGAGGAGCCGACGGGGCTCCCCCCAGAAAAAAACGCTATCGCAGGCCCTTCACATTCGTTGGAGATAAAGCCTAGATACTGCTGTTATCCTTGATATACTAAAAACGGCAGAGATAGCACCACCCCATAAAGGAGGAAATAAGGCAGAGGCAAAAAATTACAGACTGATAGCACTAACATCGCACATTATAAAAATCTTTGAGAGTGTACTAAGAAGTAAGATCACAAAATACATGGAATCACAGCATCTCCATAACCCTGGACAACATGGTTTCAGAACAGGGCGCTCTTGCCTGTCACAGTTGCTGGACCACTATGACATGGCATTAGATGCCATGGAAGACGAACAAAATGCTGATGTAATTTACACAGATTTTGCAAAAGCCAGAGCCAGAGGCACCACCGCACCAGACTCCCATCAACCAAGAACTGAAGGTTGGGCCGCCAGCAGGTGGGTCTGGGGCTCCCCCTTCCCCCTCCCGGGGAGGGAGGGAGGGGGGGGGGGGGTGACGCGGCGACATGATGATACCATGCAAGTTTGCTAATTTTCGTTTGGGGAGTTCTGTCCACTTGTTCGATGTGTCCACTTGATCGGCCTTCGGTCGCAATAGTTTTATCAGAATAGGGGTTCGTTTTGGGGCGCCTACCTTTCTGGGTGCCTGTCCTGGTCAATGGCAGAAATAGAATGCTCCTAACCACAGGGGGTCTCTATAGGCCATTGCTTCTCGTGCCTCTCTAGAGGGGGGCCAGGTTCTGGCTCGTGGTCCCCGGTAGGCAAGAACTCCATGCACTGACCGATGCCAGAAAGATATACATATCCATTCAGCCCGGATAGCTCCGGGGAGCAGACGGGGCTCCCCCCAGAAAATATATTATATGTGACATACTTTAGCCATGATGGAGCTGGGAAGTTGAGCAAATCATGGGCATTAAGTGATGGAGCGCTTAGGGTCACTCGACCCCGCCACCCTGTGGGGGCGGCAGTTGACGTGAATATAATTTTTCACAATTATTTTGATGTTTCTCATTCATTTCTTCTCTGTTTTTTTTCTGTAATATTATTCAAAAATGCGTAATTTGCGGAATTAATATAGTTCAATGTGTAGAACATGGCTATGGTCAAAATTATGGGGCTCATATATGTGACATGTATATTATATTCTACGATCAGTGTTTTTGCTGTTATTATACCATACACACATGTTGTATTTTCCTATCTACGTGTTTGTGCACCGTAATGAACCACAAAGACCGTGTGTTTAGAGTTCATATACACAACAAGAATCCAAGGTCAGCCTAGCGGCCAAGAGTCGAGTGTGGCAGGGGCTGCCCCAAATATATTTTTACATAATTATTTCAGTGTTTGTGAATGGTTTTATATCTAGTTTTTTGCAGTAATTTTATTCAATAGTGTGTAATATATGGAATTTATATAGTTCAATGTGTGGAACTATTCTCAAAAATACGAAGCTCATATACTGTATGATGACATATATTCTTAGATCAACCAGTGTTCTTGTTGTTATCACACTATATATGCATGTTATATATCACTATCAACATTTATATACACCATAACATACTAATAAGCAGTTCTGGTGGGTATGGTGATGAAATCAAAACACAGCATGGAGCCACAAGCAGACGACACCGGCAGTCACATGATGCAAGACAATGCCTCCAATATTCTACTCATCTCACTATGACTAGCTACAAAACCAATGTTATCATATTCCTGTCACAAAATCTCAAGTATGAATCCATTTCCATAACAAAATGAACATTAGTGAAGGAATATAAGGTCGTTTCATTGTGCGTAGATGCAGGAAACAATGGCTGGGTGCTGTATCTGTACCTCATGCTGGGAATATCATAACTAGCATTGTATTCACCGATACCTGAACATTATACATAGTCTTTATCACAGTCAGGATCATCTATGATACTATCAACGCAAAATAATTTGTTACCTATTTTATTCATCATTACTAAGTGGTGCTGTGGCCCCTAGCTGCACAACAGTGCTGTGCGCAGTTTCTATATGCACCAGCTTTGGTCGCTCTCTTAGTACTAAGGCTCTCACAGCCAGCATAGATGCTGATGATTTTTTTTCAAGATGGCATCTGTTTACACAAGTCCTGAGGAACAGGATGTGTACCCGTGGAAGTTTTGAATTGCTCCCTATAACTATAAATGCCAAATGGTGCTCTGCGCATCCTCGATCCAGTGCCACAAGGCGCTCTGCACAGTGCAGTGGTTAAGTGTCAGGTATAAAAGTCTAGAAGGCAGGGAATAAGAGGCTGTATCTCCTTCCTTTATAGTCAAGTGATAGGTTAGGATTGACAGGTAAGCACAAGGTACCAAATGGAGGAAAAACTTCTACCGGAATAAGAGAAAAACTGAGAAACTGAGTAATGATAATTTATATACGTAATGTAGAATGAAAATCACGACACGCACTGTAATTGTAGTACTGTACTGTATTTAAAAAATATTCTACAGCAATATTTTTAACAAAATACTGATGTCGTATATGTAGACACACATTACTGACCCTAGTTTCTTGGTCACCAATCAGACACACTGCACGCAACGATGGACACCATCGTCTGAACTCGTTCTCCCAGTTACGAAGTGTTGACTTAGGCACGATGACCATATGAGGGCCAGGAATGTTGCGGAAATGCTTCATGTATCTAGAAAGATCACACTATAAAAATGTGGGGAACCAAGACCTGTGAAGAACAAATAACAGAACAGCATCTAGATTTATACGGTATAAAAGAACATACCACACAGAATAACAAATTGTAAAATAGTTTCAGCATACAATGCACATACTGTATTGACTGTTGGAATTATTAAGAATTTAAAGTTATTATTACTGTTAATGCAGTACTTAAATTTTTCTGAACTGTTTTGATATATAATATACTCATTTACACCTAAAAACCATCCTTCTTAAACTATACCAATTTTAACCCCTAAACATCTACACTCAGTACTTGCAATTTCCTCCTATTCACAACTCACCTCATTCAATTGTTTACCCATTTGATTTGTTAATTATTTTTTATCATACACACTATGATGTCATACTTTTAAATAACTGAGCAGTACAAGGATTAATGAACCCTGCTAATAACAAATTTGATTGGGGAATTAGGCTTTAAACAACAAAAAATCAAGAAATATCTTAGTCAAGTCCAAATTAATGTCCCATGCTGATTAGTGAATAAAAGCACCCATCTTATGAAATATATGAATGTGACTGTGCCAAGAGTAATACAAATTATGAACATAAATTAAATGATTCTATTTGGATTAACACAAACAACAAAGGAATAATTCTATTTACATGATGCAAAAGCCAAATTTACTTTCTTTACATCAATATAAAGAGTCAATATATTTGAGCAAAAATAAAGCAGATACAGTATATAAAATTGAGCGACAACAACAATAAATTCTTACCCAAGAAGAGATATTGTCTGCAGCGTTTTCCCAAGACCCATCTCATCTGCAAGAATACCATTTATACCGTTTTCATACAAGTCGATCATCCAATTGAGCCCTCTGATCTGATAGTCCCTCATCTCTCCATTGATGACGTAGCTTGGGCTCTCCTCAAACCGGGTGATAATCTTGGATGATTTGTTCGATTCGGCGAGCAATTCCTCGTCCTCTTCCTGCTCTGTCATGCGGTGACGGTGGCTAAGAAAGAATGGGTCAAGTCTTGTAGTATGAATAACACACTCAACTATAATTCTCTCTAAGTATAATTTTCAGCTAAGATACACTCAAAACATAATCCCGAGGCTTCACTCGTATGCAAACCAGTGAGTTTAACTGCTATTTGAAGAGACTGCTGTTCAAGAATCTGCAATTTTTACACTACAAACCATTAAATAAACTCAAGTGATGCCACTGCAATTAAAATCATAATAGCTTTACAATTAAATTGATAAATTAACAAAAACAAACACTGTATTGGCAACAATGAAAAAACCTTATACATTAACCCAAGCTGTCAACTTGGCCAGCAAATGGCTCCTAATGAAAACCCTGAAAGTTTGCAAGTTATAATTACAAAAAAGATAAAAACAGTTGCCCAAGGTGACCCCAATATATATCTGCAACATTTCTGTAATTGGAAAGTTACATGTCTTATAATAACTAAGACATTTGGTACTATAATTTACTCATGATGAATATCAAGCTGTAACTGACCAATAAATCCCAATTTTCACTTCACTGTTAAGTAAGGTGAAAACTGAAATTTGTCACAACAAATAAAAAGTAGAATAATAATAATAATAAAGAACAAGGAAGAGGAGGCAATATTACACTGAGGAAGTATTCCTCACTAATGTTAAAGTATGAGAGAAACATTACCCAATATCTGGTAGATGTAGGACATGCTTTAACCAGAGGCATAACTATACAGTACCAATGTAACAATACAGTCTACACCAGCTTCACCTACCAGACCCATTATTTTCTTCCTTCACTGTTCATTCAATACAGTATTAAGAAATCTTCTAAATCTTGGCTCGTGATGCAGGTTATCTCCAAGTGTTGATGTGCCGATTCCATTAAAGTGTTTTAATAGTTGTTGGGCACTGTCAACAAATTATATCTTATTTGAGAATAATATTGAGAGGTTTCAATGTCACTTTCCATTACAGTACTTGAAAATATGTCTTGGCCATCTGGCTCTTAATGTCTACGGTCTATGAGAATTACAAGAGATTTCCACCACCAGGTATAAACATGCTCCTGGGCAAAGACCTCCAATCAGCCAGAGAAGAGAGAGAAACATCAATAAGGAGCTGACTATGGCAATCCCTTTCTACCTTCTTGCAGAAATAGTAAAAGGAAAGGTGACTTACTCGGCAGCTGCAGCTGATAACTTCTTCACGCGGCTAGAAAGAGAAAGCAAAAACAAAAAATAATAACACCTGGTTTTAGCTAGTGAGAAGTGAGAACATTCACAGTTTCAGGATGCCATCTCTTCTCAGTTGAGATATTAATATATGCAGACAAACAGTTGAGATGCATAACCTTCTGGTTAATCAAGTCAAAACCTTTTCCCTTTACATCTCTCAATGTAAAACTATTTAAAGCTTGCCTTTTATGGGGGCCCGATAATGTGTAAATATCCATTAACTAGTGGCAAAATTTAAATATTTGTTTACAAACATTTGTTATTTAAAGGGCAATACCATACTATCACTTAAGTCAGCTGATCATTTGATGTTTTACCGGCAGAAAGTGAGGTTACAAATGTTTATATGAAGCAGCTGCTAACGGCTAGGTGAAAAGCTCAAACTTTTCCATTGGAATCAATTCTTAATAAACTCTTTCCATTTAATGTTAATACAACTTTAAGTTATTAGCACTGGCATTATTTCCATGTGTTACAAAACTAGCATTGATGCAATATTGTACCTCCAAACTATGAATTGAGAACCCAGAAAAGAGGCATTACAATTCATAACACTTCAGCAGCAGTACAAGCAACCATGCCAGTTGCAATTTCCTAACATAGTGTTACCGTTTCCCCTCAGTCTGACTGACCAACGAAAACCCAGGAGCACAAACATCCCTACATTACTACTAAAACACAGATGCTCACTTGAACTCTCTAGTATGTGACCACCTCATTATCTAGCTGACTTGTTACAATGTCAACACTCACTGATTGGTCACTTATGTCCTAATCAGTGGTAAAACCAACTCATAATATATTTCCTGTTTCTGTACAGAATTTCCTGTTTTCTGTACGGAATTCAGGACATTTTACTGAAAACCATTTATACATCATTCAAACATGAACAGTTTCTCCATCTAAAACCCCCACTTTACTCAGGTGTAAAATTCTACAACAGTATAGTACAGCTATTTAAATGCCACCTTAGCACTCTAACCAATTAACACTTTCACATTCAAAATGATACTAAAATTCCTCATTCAATTATAATTCATTAACATTCATATATCCATCAACATATATATGTTGCACATAAAAACACACTTCATTTCATGGTGCAGCTGTTAAGGACATTTTTGTTACTTTTATAAATGTTCAGCTAATGTTAATGTCAAAATGTTTCCAAACTCAATTATTTTCATTTCAAATCACAAAGAGTGAAAATCATTAAAAAACTTAAAATATGGCCTAATTAAAAAAAAAAAACAACCCTCAGAGCGCCTTAAGGTGCTTTGTGCAGTGCAATGGCTAGAGAGCTAATTTATAGACATTTTGACAACAAATTTATAGATATAACCCAACAAATAACTTTGAAAACGTAAAAAGACTAAATATTTCAAGCATTGCTGAGCGGGACCTGGTGAGCCTGATGTTTACAATTGGTATCGTGCATAGAGGAAAATAATCTATTATATGCATACAGTACAGTACTTTTAAACTTGCATCTGTTCTCTGGCAAGTTTATTTGTGGACATTTTGACATTAAATTTATAGTTATAACCCGGCAAATAACTGAATGTAAAATGACTACAAAATTTTTGCACCGCTGCACCGTTAAGCAACTCATGACTGGCCTGGAGAGCCCAGAATGTTTAGTCAGGAATGCGCAGAAACTAAACCTCCAAAGTGTTAATTACTGTGTCAACATTTTCCAAAAATACTGTACTTCACTCATTCTATATATACTACAGTACTTCAATAAAACCAGTACCAAATGGAAGGAAATACCTGTTTCTGGGTGAGCCCCAGTGGCTCACTGAAGCTATATACCGAGATAGTTCCCTCTCTACCAGATCACATCAGCCATGGAGTTCTTGGGTCTACTGGTGACCAGGGCCAGAACCTGGTCCCGTCACAGAGGAATGGGGGAGCAGTGACATTTCACCACTTCACCAGGGAAGGCATCCAGAAAGAGTCAAAACAAACTCCTGTACTGCTGAGTTCGAATGAGTCCAAAATTTCAAAAGGAAAGCATTGCTCACCATTCCCATGGGGTCTGAGCTGTCGGTACTGGAGCAGATGCACAAACAACACCCACCCAACTACCTGTAAGCTCCAGGCTAGCATGCATTGCATAATTTTCTCTGAGAAAATAGCAGCTGTATTTTTCCATAATCAGGTTCGTAAATAAAAAGAAGTGTTTCCAGCTTTAGTTTGACTTTGGCAGGGGAGAACATTTAGAGTTCCTTAACTGACAAATGGAACACACAGATTAGTTCACTCTAGTGTTTGTGCAGGCTCATGTTGTGAGAAATTACTGTTATAACTCAAATGATATTTCTGTCCTAAATGTTTACAATATGTTCAGGTTCCAAAATACCAATAAAATGCCACCAAGAGAATTTAGTTATAAGTTAGTGCATCAGTTTTTGAAAAATATGGTATAATAACACAAGCCTGGAAGATGAGAGGACAACACAAACAACTTCAGACCAATTATTAGCCATAATATGTCCTGCCACACCAATACCTACAAGATATTTCACTCACAGGAACGCTGAGATACATGATAGTTCGTGCTCTGTGTTCCTTCCCCTTTTGCAATGGACGATGGTTGGAAGTAAATAGGAAATTTAAAATAGACTAGGGATGATGGTTTCAGGGTCACTGTTGTAACGCAAAACACACGACTCATAGACCGGCTTTTTAATCCCCTTGAACGTGCCTGTGCAGGAACGCTGAGCAGCTAGCTGGTGACGTCATTGACCATTAGCGATGTCTGTGCAAGGCTCGCTGGGGTAACGAAAATGAACCGGGCCATAGAGGGACCTTTTAATCCCCTCGTGCAAAAATTTCAGGGAGTAGAAGCAATCACTCGCTGGGGTAACAAAAATGGACTGGGCCATAGAGGAACCTTTTAATCCCCTTGAGCGAAAATTTCAGGAGAGTAGAAGCTTAGAGAGAGTAGATGAGTTTACGTGAAGGAGTATTACCTGATGCTTGGACAAAGAGTGTCATTGTTCCCATCCCCAAACCACACTCAGATAATTATAGACCCATATCTCTAACATCGTGTGTTTGTAAAGTGCTTGAACGTATTGTTCTAAACCGACTCATGTATCGTATACAGGGGCACCTGTCACCCCAACTGTTTGGATTTATGCCTGGGCTCAGTACACAACACTGTTTTGCTGAGTACTTCGCACATATTGAAGCTTCCCCTCAAACAGTCTTCATCGACCTAGCAGCAGCTTTTGATACAGCAAACAGAGAAATCATACTGGAACAGCTAGCCGAGCTGGGAATACAAGGAAAATTACTGAAATGGATAAAGGGCTATTTGTCTAATCGAACAGCATATGTTTTGTTTAATGGTGTTAAAAGCACAGAGAGCAAACACTTTGAACTGGGAACTCCACAAGGAGGGGTCCTCAGTCCCTTGTTGTTCAACGTTCTGATGCATAAACTTATTAAAGATCTTCCAACTAATAATGAAGACACTGTCATTTGTTATGCTGATGATATATGTTTACAGGCTGCCACCGAGCCTAGAATGCAGGTTCTGCTCGACGCTTTTGCTACTAGAGCTGAGGAATGTGGCCTCCTTATCTCTGTACAGAAAACTCGTGCCCTCATTCCATGTGGTATTCCACCACCCAATTATCATATAGATGGGCGAGCACTTGAGAACTGCGAGTCTTACAGATACCTTGGTGTCCCCATTAACGACCCTGGGTACCTTTCTTCTCTCAAGAGGAGACTTTGGGAGAGATTAAAGCCCTTGTGGGTCCTTGTTGGTGTCAATCATGGGCTTAACGTGAGACTTGCTAGAATGTTTTATGTATCATTTATACGCTCTGTGATTGACTACAATGCTCTACATCTCACACTGTATACTGACAAAGAGCTGAAATCTCTTGAAACCTTGCAAAATGAAGCTATGCGTCTCATCCTTGGGGCTCCAAAGTCCACGAGAATAGTTAACATGAGAGCAGAGTTAAAATTACCTACCATAAGTGAGAGAATCTTGTCTATTAGCACAGTTTTCGGAGTGAAGGCATTGAGTAGATCTAGACAACACATGAAGTTTCAAGCTAAACTTTCTAATATGCTACACTCACCTGAGGTCTATAGAAGAAGAACGAAATCTGATTATGTATATTGGTTCTACAAGGTAGCCAACTCCATCAAAATATTAAATATGTACCCAACTCAACTAATAATCAGCCAATTACTCCATGGGATAACTGGGATCTATCAGTTGATTTTGTAAATGCGCCCAAGAAAGATAGTGTGCACACTACATTATTAAAACAGTTAACACTGAAAAGCATCACTGAAAGTACTCAGAGTATGGGTAACGATGTTTATCAGTGCTATACCGACGGCTCTGTAGAAGAAGGTGGACGATGTATCGGATGTGCATGTAACATATTTGAACAATCTTCTCTCGTACATACAGCAATGAAGCGCGTCAATGACTGGGCAAGTACAACTCAAACCGAACTTGCAGGCATATACCTTGCCACTGAATTTTTAAAAGACAAAGGCAGTGGACTTGTATACTGTGACTCGCAGAGTGCACTCCTGGCATTGAACGCACATACTAGTGACACCCAGAAAATAGTCAGTGATATTCGAATGAATGTTTTAGCTGCCAAAGAAAACAGATTTGAGATTAAATTCCTATGGATACCATCACATGTTGGCATCTCAAGGCATGACACTGTTGATATGCTTGCTAAGTCAGCCTGCAGAAAACCAGTGGTAGAAATTGATATGGGTGTTTCATTAGCAGTGACAAAGAGAATACTTAAACAAATATCTAATGAAAATCTCACCGACCTAACAAATTCTCAAAGACCTGAAAGTTGTAGCATTAAATATTATGATAGATATCGTGAGGAGACATTCACATATGGGACTAATAGAACAAGAACCCGGCAATGTGATGTTAAAGTGGCCAGAATACGCCTGGGATATAGACGTATCTGGCAGCTTTCTCAAAACCCAAATGTCGAGTACACAATGTGTCAACTTTGTGAAAGAGAAAACATGCACTCTCTTGAACATTATATTGTAGAGTGTCCAATACTGACTGACTTTCGCCCTCCTGGGCTAAGGTATGCTGAACTCTGTAGTTACTATATGAGTACTGGAACACTTGATGATATATTGGACTTGTATCCAAAATTGACCATGTAATGTATCAATCATACAATGTATGTATGTGATGTAACTATATAACCTGAGCTTGTAAAAGCACCTTCATCACCTTCAGTGATTAAGTGCTTAATTGCACACTAGTTTCTTTATCAGCTACCTCACCCTGTCAGGGTAAATGAGACAAATGTATGTGAATGCATGTGTGTGTGTATATATGTATGTGTATGTGTGTGTGTGTATGTATATGTATGGGTATAAAGCATATATGGAAGCTGATCAGAATTACATTTCACCTTTGTGAATGTACATTAATGACACTGTAAAAGACACATCTAATACTTTATGTAGGGCATACGTAAATCTGTGTATCTATGTATTTACGTATGTAGGTTAGCTTAGCATTTTAAAAGCACCGAATCACCTTCTGTGGTTGAGTGTTCAATAAACCCTTGAACTGTATGTTTAACACTTCTCTAACCCTGTCCATGGAGGACAGAAGAAAATGTATATATGATGGTTAGCATTGTAAATGTGTGGCCACGTCTGTGGTAGAAAATAATAAAAAAAAAAAAAAAAAAAAAAAAACACCACAGCCCGGCTGATCCGGAACTTCTCTTAGAAAACCGTCCAGTTTTCTCTTGAAGATGTCCACGGTTGTTCTGGCAATATTTCTTATAGTCGCTGGGAGGACGTAGAACAGCCGCGGACCTCTGATGTTTATACAGTGCTCTCTGATACCTGGTTGATACCTGGTTGATGGGGTTCTGGGAGTTCTTCTACTCCCCAAGCCCGGCCCGAGGCCAGGCTCGACTTGTGAGAGTTTGGTCCACCAGGCTGTTGCTTGGAGCGGCCCGCAGGGCCACGTACCCACCACAGCCCGGCTGATCCGGAACTTCTCTTAGAAAACCGTCCAGTTTTCTCTTGAAGATGTCCACGGTTGTTCCGGCAATATTTCTTATGCTCGCTGGGAGGACGTTGAACAACCGCGGACCCCTGATGTTTATACAGTGCTCTCTGATTGTGCCTATGGCACCTCTGCTCTTCACTGGTTCAATCTTGCATTTTCTTCCATATCGTTCACTCCAGTACGTTGTTATTTTACTGTGTAGATTTGGGACCTGACCCTCCAGTATTTTCCATGTGTATATTATTTGGTATCTCTCTCGTCTCCTTTCTAGAGAGTACATTTGGAGAGCTTTGAGACGATCCCAATAATTTAGGTGTTTTATCTCGTCTATGCGTGCCGTATATGTTCTCTGTATTCCCTCTATTTCAGCAATCTCTCCTGCTCTGAAGGGGGAAGTGAGTACTGAGCAGTACTCGAGACGGGACAGCACAAGTGACTTGAAGAGTACAACCATTGTGATGGGATCCCTGGATTTGAAAGTTCTCGTAATCCATCCGATCATTTTTCTGGCTGACGCGATATTTGCTTGGTTATGCTCCCTAAATGTTAGATCGTCGGACATCATTATTCCCAAATCCTTGACATGCTGTTTTTCTACTATGGGAAGATTCGATTGTGTTTTGTACCCTGTATTATGTTTCAGATCCTCATTTTTGCCGTACCTGAGTACCTGAAATTTATCACTGTTAAACATCATGTTATTTTCTGCTGCCCAATCAAAAACTTTGTTGACATCTGCTTGTAGTTTTTCAATGTCTTCAGCAGAGGTAATTTTCATGCTGATTTTTGTGTCATCTGCAAAGGACGACACGAAGCTGTGGCGTGTATTTTTGTCTATATCAGATATGAGAATAAGGAACAGTAGCGGTGCAAGGACTGTACCTTGAGGTACAGAGCTTTTAACATCGCTTGGACTCGATTTTATCTGATTGACTGTTACTCTTTGTGTTCTGTTCGACAGGAAATTGAGTATCCAGCGTCCTACTTTTCCAGTTATTCCCATTGACCTCATTTTGTGAGCTATCACCCCATGGTCACATTTGTCGAACGCCTTTGCAAAGTCTGTTCATACAGCATCTGCATTTTGCTTTTCTTCTAGGGCTTCTGTGATTATGTCATAGTGGTTGAGTAACTGTGACAGACAGGATCTTCCCGCTCTAAATCCATGTTGTCCTGGATTGTGCAATTCATTGTTTTCCATAAAACTAGAAATTTGATTCCTAATCACTCTTTCAAACACTTTTATTATGTGTGATGTTAGTGCAACTGGCCTATAATTTTTTGCCAAGGCTTTACTCCCCCCCTTGTGCAACGGAGCTATATCTGCAGATTTAACACTTTCGCTCGGGGATGACGCAGCATTGCGTCATCCGTTTACTGGCGGTAATGCCGGGGATGACGCAGCATTGCGTCATCCACTTTAAAAATTCGCCAAAAATCAGGTTTGTATCCGATTTTTTGGGGACTGGTTTTAAAATGTGCGCCGATGTCTTCCCATTTCCTTTGTTGAGCCTCGTGGCCCTCAGGCGGCTTGGCACACGCCGTGGGCCCATTGTCTTTGCTCCACTGTTGTGACCAATGTCGTCTCCCCTCGCATCTCAAACGTGTGAACATTTCGGCTATTTTCCGTGGCTATATTTCTTACTGCGGCTTTAGAAACTATCTACGCTTACTCCACGATGGATAGTAATCATGAACAAGGCCCTTCCAGGAAGAAAATTGCGAAAGAAAGGCTTGAAAAGGGTGGGAATTGGGAGTGTAGTAGGAAGGCCTCTGAGCGCTCACTCACGGCTAACGCGTGGCCCGTCTTCAACTCGTCGGCGGTTGGAGCGTGACCAGGTGTTTTTTTTTATATGCTAATGTTCCTCTAGAGAATTTTATTACGAACCCATTGAGACCAAAATGAAAGACCTAGGACAAAAATTGAGGTGACCAGAGTGAAAATAGTGAAAACATTTTATCCCGTTTGCGCGCTCCCGGGTAACTCGTTCGCACTTTCTCTGTTTGCTGCGGGTAATTAGCCGGGCTTTTGGAGTTTATATGCATTTAGTGCTGTAGAGAATTTTATTGCGAACACAATGATACCAAATTTATTCTCGTAGAAGGAGAATTGAGGTGACAAAGTTGAAGAGAGTATACACTTTTCGGAATTAACGCGCGCTTCCGTGACACGCTGGGGCCCATATCGCCAGTGTCGAGGGGTGGCGCGCGGGGTGAGCGAAAGTGTTAAGTGCTGCTGGTATCTCCCCTGTATCCAGGCTCTTTCTCCATATTACGCTGAGTGCTCTCGCTACTGGTACTTTACATTTCTTTATGAATATTGAATTCCATGAGTCAGGCCCAGGAGCTGAGTGCATAGGCATATTATCAATTTCTCTTTCAAAGTCTTCCGAGTTTGTGGTAATATCCGTTATATTATCTGCAGCTTGAATGTCATTCATAAAGAAGCTGTCTGGGTCATCAACTTTCATGTTGTTTATTGGTGTGCTAAACATAGCCTCATACTGGCTTCTTAGAATTTCACTAATCTCTTTGTTGTCCTCTGTGTACGTACCTTCATTTGTAATTAACGGTCCAATACTGGTCGAGGTTTTGGATTTTGATTTTGCGTATGTGAAAAAATATTTCGGATTTTTCCTTATCTCTTGTATAGCTTTCTGTTCCAATTCCATTTCCTCAGACTCATATGATCGCTTCAACGTTTGTTCTATTTCCTCAATCTCCCTGCTTAGGCTTGTTTTCCTTGCTTGTGATAGTTGTGTCTGCCGAAGCATTTCCGTTATTTTTTTCCTTCTCCTGTACAGTCGTCTCCGTTCTCTTTCTAGAGTGGTCCTCTTTCTGCCCCTCCTCACAGGCACTATATGATTGTGCCTATGGCACCTCTGCTCTTTACTGGTTCAATCTTGCATTTTCTTCCATATCGTTCACTCCAGTACGTTGTTATTTTACTGTGTAGATTTGGGACCTGACCCTCCAGTATTTTCCATGTGTATATTATTTGGTATCTCTCTCGTTTCCTTTCTAGAGAGTACATTTGGAGAGCTTTGAGACGATCCCAATAATTTAGGTGTTTTATCAGGAGTCATCTGTAATACTGTCATCGTTAAATAATAACAGTTACATATTTATTTTGACATTTTTAGGTGATGCTGTGGTCACAAGCAGAGCAGCAATGCTGTTAGCTCATGCTGCATGTGCCAGCTTTGGTTGCTCCCACAGTACTGTGGCTCACACACCGGAGAATATTGCCCACAATTTTTTTTTAAACATGGCATCTGTTTACAAGAGCCCTGAGGAAGCCGATGTGATACCGTGTAGCCTCGGGCCATTTGAATCGTGCCTGGCACCCTATGGCGTATATATACGCCATACACACAGTGGGACATGTTACTCATGGTTTATATATACGCCATGCGCAGCTTAAGGGTTAAAACAAGTTTATCTGGTTGTGTCCATTTCAAGCTTGGCATGTATTGGTTCACCAGGAGTTATGACAACCTTTGAGAGGTATAGAGGCTGGGGCATGGCACAAAATAGTGATGAGGGTTCAATCTCTATACTGTACAGTCATTGTTCTGCTCATTACATGACCCATCACATGACAAACTTAAGCAACAATTGTGCTAAATATCCATTTATTGAGTGTTAGAATTAATCGACTTCAGCCTAGCAACATTAACCAAGACATGGGGCACTCGCTCTCTTCCTCCCCTTCCCAACGTGCACCCATGAAATACCTGCATCTACCAGACTGCACAAGATAATTTTATACACTCCTTTGTCTTGGGACTTCCTCTAGTTCACCAGGACCACAAACCCAGCAAGCTGGGAAACCCCTGATGAGCAGACACGTGGACTGGCAGGGAGCCCAGACCAACCAGTCGTCGAGGTAGGCCAAAACCCGAACACCTAGGAGACGCAGACAGGCCACCACGACCCCAGGTAAGACTCATGAAAATGTGAGGTGCCAGAATCAGCTTGAAAGGAAGGCAATGAAAGCAATAGGCCTGATGCCTCACCACAAAACCTAACCAGTCTCTGAACCCCGGATGAATAGGGACGCGCTAATATGCATCCCGGAGGTCCAGACACACTATCCAAGAACCCTTTTCCAAGAGAAGTCAGACCTGGGACAAGGTGGTCATCCGAAAGCAGGGGGCAAGGAATCCAGTGGTTCAAACGGGACAAATTTAAAATGAACTGCAGAACTACACAGTCCTGTTCTGACTGGATACAAGTGGAAAACCCACTTGAAGGACGAGGTCGCTTCGGCCACGCCCAAGCACACCCCCACTGCAGATATATATCTGCAGATATAGCTCCGTTGCACAAGGGGGGAAGTAAAGCCTTGGCAAAAAATTATAGGCCAGTTGCACTAACATCACACATAATAAAAGTGTTTGAAAGAGTGATTAGGAATCAAATTTCCAGTTTTATGGAAAACAATGAATTGCACAATCCAGGATAACATGGATTTAGAGCGGGAAGATCCTGTCTGTCACAGTTACTCAACCACTATGACAAAATCACAGAAGCCCTAGAAGAAAAGCAAAATGCAGATGTTGTATACACAGACTTTGCAAAGGCGTTCGACAAATGTGACCATGGGGTGATAGCTCACAAAATGAGGTCAATGGGAATAACTGGAAAAGTAGGACGCTGGATACTCAATTTCCTGTCGAACAGAACACAAAGAGTAACAGTCAATCAGATAAAATCGAGTCCAAGCGATGTTAAAAGCTCTGTACCTCAAGGTACAGTCCTTGCACCGCTACTGTTCCTTATTCTCATATCTGATATAGACAAAAATACACGCCACAGCTTCGTGTCGTCCTTTGCAGATGACACAAAAATCAGCATGAAAATTACCTCTGCTGAAGACATTGAAAAACTACAAGCAGATGTCAACAAAGTTTTTGATTGGGCAGCAGAAAATAACATGATGTTTAACAGTGATAAATTTCAGGTACTGTACTCAGGTACGGCAAAAATGAGGATCTGAAACATAATACAGGGTACAAAACACAATCGAATCTTCCCATAGTAGAAAAACAGCATGTCAAGGATTTGGGAATAATGATGTCCGACGATCTAACGTTTAGGGAGCATAACCAAGCAAATATCGCGTCAGCCAGAAAAATGATCGGATGGATTACGAGAACTTTCAAATCCAGGGATCCCATCACAATGGTTGTACTCTTCAAGTCACTTGTGCTGTCCCGTCTCGAGTACTGCTCAGTACTCACTTCCCCCTTCAGAGCAGGAGAGATTGCTGAAATAGAGGGAATACAGAGAACATATACGGCACGCATAGACGAGATAAAACACCTAAATTATTGGGATCGTCTCAAAGCTCTCCAAATGTACTCTCTAGAAAGGAGACGAGAGAGATACCAAATAATATACACATGGAAAATACTGGAGGGTCAGGTCCCAAATCTACACAGTAAAATAACAACGTACTGGAGTGAACGATATGGAAGAAAATGCAAGATTGAACCTGTGAAGAGCAGAGGTGCCATAGGCACAATCAGAGAGCACTGTATAAACATCAGGGGTCCGCGGTTGTTCAACGTCCTCCCAGCGAGCATAAGAAATATTGCCGGAACAACCGTGGACATCTTCAAGAGAAAACTGGACGGTTTTCTAAGAGAAGTTCCGGATCAGCCGGGCTGTGGTGGGTACGTGGCCCTGCGGGCCGCTCCAAGCAACAGCCTGGTGGACCAAACTCTCACAAGTCGAGCCTGGCCTCGGGCCGGGCTTGGGGAGTAGAACTCCCAGAACCCCATTAACCAGGTATCAACCAGGTATCAACCAGGTATCAACCAACCACTCCAAGATGACCTGACGAAGCGAAGGGGAAGAAGCTTGCCCTGCCAGCTCCGAATCCCCCAGAGGAGGAGAAGGAGGAAGAGGAGGAAGAGGAGGAGGAGGAGGAGGAAGAGGAGGAGGAGGAGGAGGAGGAGGAGGAGGAGGAGGAGGAGGAGGAGGAGGAGGAGGAGGAGGAGGAGGAGAAGGAGGAGAAGAAGGAGGAGAAGAAGGAGGAGGAGGAGGAGGAGGAGGAGGAGGAGGAGGAGGAGGAGGAGGAGGAGGAGGAGGAGGAGGAGGAGGAGGAGCCGCCCAATGCCACCATAGGCTGGAAGACACGACCCGAAACACCCATGAAACACAGGACCAAGTGTGGGCAAACAGCGTCAGCTTCCCCCTTATTGCCCCGTCAATGGGGCGACCCATGAAAGGGACCAGCGCCCCCATCCGAGACGCCAACCCCCAAGCAGAGCGAGCACTGTACCGACAAAACGAAGACGGCTCCGGAAGTGGCACCAGCGCAGAAGCTGGCACCAAAGGCCCACCTCGACCTGCAAAGACCCAAACCCCGGCACAACCCTTCCGGGAGTGGGAGAACACCCACCCCGGAACACCAATAAACCAGAAAGAGAACGGCAACAAACAAAAAGCGCCTGCAAAACAGTGAAACTGCATCAGGGGTAAAACACCACCGGAAGGTGAAGAACTCTCCCAAAAACGTGAGCGCACACTCTCAGCTACATGTAAACAAAGAAGTAACCGTGCCGCCCTGGCGGTCGGGCCAAGAAACGCACGCAGAAAAGCAAAATGACCACCAAAACAATCCATCCACTGCCTGTAGCAATGGCGCCAAAATTACGCTTGCAAATGTGGGAAACTAACGCAGATGGGAGAAGGGGGATGAAAAACCCAAACCCAGAAGGCACAAAAGCCCAACCTTCGCAGGCGAGCTCCCTCAAAAGCCCAGGGGAACCCCAACAAGGGACCCTGGGGCAGAGCCGTCCTCAACACCCTCCATCCTTGAAGAAAAGGCAGTGTCCAAAGAAAAGGCACCTAAGAAAGGGTCCTGATGGAAGGATCCAGAAGCTTCAGGGGGAGGTACAGGCTCAAATGCTTCCGTCCCTGCATCAAATAGGGAAACCCACAGAGCTGCCGAGTCTTATCCTCAGCTAAACCCTGCCACGAACACGAAACCCTCAGATGTTAGGGAGCCGGGAGCAGGAGGGGGGGGGGGGGATGATGAGAACGGTGAACCACACCAACAAGAGGAGGACAAAAGGGTGTGGACTGAACCAAGGCCGGAGTGACCAACGTCCCTAACTCCGAGTCAATAAAACCAAAACAGGGCAGCACCGGGGCATTTGAGCCGGCAACCAAAACCTGACATGCAATGCTGCTTGACCCCTAACATCAGCTACAGCAGAGCAGGTAAATTGGATTACAAATGGCGAACAAGTGTCACAAGACTCCGGGTCGAAGGTGTCGGCAGCCCAACAAGCAGCATGATGGAGGTAAAATCGTCACCCTGAGAAAGGAACAATTGAACAATCTTCAAACTCGCACAAGGCAAGAAGGGACTCTGAGGATACATCCATCGGTCAACCAAGCCCCAACGGGTTTCAGAGTCCATAAGGGGTATGTATCCCTACGGAAAATCCAGGCACTAGTGCTGCCAAGACAGGTTGTAACCCCCATATATTATTTAGACAAACTTGCCCCTGTCAGGTGAGCAACCTCGAAGGCCCAGGGAAAGGGCGGTTTAGTTTCAGGTTGAAATTTTTCTATCAGGAGGGATCTGTTTTGGAGCGCCTAACTTTCTGGGTGCTCAACCCCGGTCGATGGCAGACATGATTACTTTCATACATGTGAGTTTCATAGGCCATTGCTCCCTGCACCTCTCCGAGGGGACCAGGTCCTGGCTAATGGTCTCCGGTAGGCATGACAACTCCATATAACTGAAACCTCATACTAATATTAGCTAATATCAGTCCAATAGTTCAAGGGAGCTGACGGGGCTCCTCCATAGAAAAATTATTAAAGTGACATGGAATGAACAAATGTTCATAATTTTGACTAGGATTTGTCCTCATGATAGCTAGGATATGTCCTCATTGTAACAGTGCAAGTGTTTTGCACTCTTTCATGTTAATTATGAGTTGTAATTTTATGTTGTGTGTGTGAGGTGTGCGCATGTGTGCGTATTTAGTAAGAGTGGGAGGTGGTATGAGCAAGCTCAACCAGGCTGACACCTGCTGTCAGCAGTTCTCCAACAAGGAAGCCCTTGTTCTGGCTTGCAAAAGTACCTCACCCTTCCCACGGTGGGAAGTGGGTGGTTGATCAGTCATAGTGGAGTCTGGCCAAGGGGTGGACCTCAACATAGTTCCTTCCCTCATTGTTCACCCTGGTAGGTGACACCCAGTCACCCACCTAGGGTGCATCCATCTGAGAGCGAGGTAAGAGTGTCAGCATTGCTTGTTGAACCAGGGTGTCTTAGTGGTTGATGAGTGTTAGTAGAATTTGAACCAGTTAGTCATGTATGACTGAGGAGTGTGGAGTGGTTAATTCCCCTCTTTTACTAATTCAGTGTTAATATAGTAAGTAGGCAAAGCATCTATAAGTGCAGAACTAGTGTTAAAGTACTGGAAAGGTAAATACTTTAAGCGTATTAAAATTTAAGTGTAGAATAACAAGCTTTAATTTTATTCATTCCTCTTTTTACATCAATATCCCATGACAGTATTTATAAGATCAGCATTACGGATCTCTCTAGGAAAACTCGAATAGAGATAACAAGGTGGCAAGTGAGCCACATGACGTCTCCCCCTCACCTCACCCAGCTGGTGGGTTACTCATGAATTTATTCAGTAAAGACCTCAGTGAATGGTGCTTCCTGTCACACTATTTAGTAATTGAGGAAAATGTTGTAGAACTGACAGGATGGTGGCAGCATGTATTTCAAGTAATTAACATCAATATTAAGAGTCACACTACTCCCTCTCACTCTATTCTTACTCAGTCTACTCCTACTCCTCCTCTACTACTCCTTCATCTCTCCTCCCTCCTCCCTTCTCCCATCTGATCCCGTTTTCTACCCCCCCTTCGTGTCCTCGTTTTCTGACCTTTCACCTCCTCACCCATTCCTCCTCCTTACTTATTCCTCCCTTCCTCTGATTACTTCTCACCACAACAGTAGATTCAAATGGAATGTTACATCATGACAGCTAGGATATATCCACATGACAGCTAGGATATGTCCTCATGACAGCTAGGATATGTCCTCATGACAGCTAGGATATGTCCTCAAGAGAGCTAGGATATGTCCTCAAGAGCGCTAGGATATGTCCTCAAGAAAGCTAGGGCATGTCCTCATGACAGCTAGGGCATGTCCTCATGACAGCTAGGACATGTCCTCATGACAGCTAGAATAAGTCCTCATGACAGCTAGAATAAGTCCTCATGACAGCTAGGATATGTCCTCATGACAGCTAGGATATGTCCTCATAACAGCTAGGATATGTCCTAGCTGTCATCATGACAGGATATGTCCTCATGACAGCTAGGATATGTCCTCATGATAGCTAGGATATATCCTCATGACAAACAAGGAATGGAAAATGTGCTTGATGAATCTTTAAACTGTAAAAAGCTTTATCTCATTTCCATAGACATTTCATCAGTAGCCAATTAACCCATTCGAGGGTAGAAACTAATATTCGTGCCCAACCAAATTTGAGACCCATTGGAGCCAATCATACATATACAGTTACCGATAATTGACTGCATGTGTGTGCGGTACTGGGTGTTACAAAATATTGTAAGGATAACTGTGCGTGTACACTTTCATATCTTTTGGTAATTTCAGTGAGCACAGTTTAATAACAGGCAAATTTCCTACAATACACTATCAACATCTATGATGGCTTATTCCTTTCCAGAATCCTACAAGAACCATCTTTCACCAACACTTCACTATAAATACAATACAATAATATATATATAAGACACATATTTCCTAGACAAAATATTCACATTTTAGTAAAGTTTATCCTCTTTTTCCCATTTTCTGTAAATCATAATTAGTTTTAGAATGGCCAGTTCTCCAATTATTTAATTATTTTAAGACTGCTACTGTTAATTTTCAAAATTAATGGCAAATCTGCTTCCCCCCCCCCCTGTAATCACTGACAAATACTTGTCCTACAACTATTTTCAAAATGGGTGGCAACTCCAGCCCCTATTATTAACTGGCCATTGCCAGCCCTACTTGTAAGTACAGTACTCTCACATTACAAACAAAGGCAGTCCACATGATCCATGGCATTTTTAACAACTCACTTTTTTAGGTCCTTAGTTTGGTTTTCATCCAGTTGATCCACAGATTTTCCCGTCCATAAACTGGCAAAATCCGAATACGTAGCCCTTGATGATAAAGAATATTTAATAGATACATTTTGTTACTTATCTGCAGCCTTTAATTAAATTTTCCACGAGTTTTGGCTTTGTAAATTGAATATAGGAGGGCTAGCCCTATTATGGATGGGATTTAATGATCAGGAAACACTACATTCAGTTTGGCAGACTTAAATTTAGTAACAAGACACCCCCATGTTGGGGTCCTCCAAAATATTAATTTTAGGACCTACAGTGTTTAGTTTTAAATAACTATAAGTGTTTTCTCTTCTTCACAAATACTGTACATATTTTTGCTAGTGATACTGTACAAATGTCAAATAGTTACCAACATCAATTTACTCTATTAAATTTTATGGCTGAGAAGTTTGTCATTGACCAAATCAAATTTTATACAATAACTTAAAATTGTCTAAAACAAACTACTGTATCGAGTATTCAAAAGGAACATTAATATTCATGAAGCTAACAAAAATAAAGAATTATATTGAGCAAGAATAAGCAGTTCTCCTTGACCCATCATTCTAGGCTTCGTATGTTCCTTCACACCAAAATTCTTTTCTAAAGCACTGCCTTGTTTTCAATTAAAAACTTAAGTTTCTTTAATTTTCTTTAGTTAAAAATTATTTTCTTATCCTAACATTCTTACTGTACATCTCCATTTCCCCATCACGGCCTATAAGACTAAAAAGCCATCCAATACATCTTAGGTGTTTTCCATATCTATAAATATTATTTAGATAATTATAAACTTATTCTGAAAACTTACTGCTGAACCTGCTACAAATGTACACAGTTTAATAATCTGACACTAGTTGCCACCGTTCAAAATTTCATTTGGCTTGTTCATACATACACTAGTTACTATGAAAACAAAAAAATGAAAAGACAAAATACAACAGTTCCTGAACCCATCATTAAACGCGCTACATTTAAACCCTTCAGTGGTTAATGCTTTCTCTATTAGCATGAATCTAAAGTTTTGACAAAGTTAAAATCAAAGAAACAATGGGGGAACAGACTCTTTTTCAATACCACGGCATAGTAATGCATGTAATGTTAGATGTTATGTCATTACAGTATTATGTTGAAAATTATATTTCAACATTAAAGTGTGTCCTCCAAGAAAGCTTAATACTCATCCAAAACTAGCAACAAGATATTTCCATATCACCCACAATGGCAATATCCAACAACAGATCAATTTATATTCATTACTATATTTATAACAAATACAAAAACTTTACACTGTGCCAAATATAACATATTGAATGCAACTAAAAGATCATCAATTAATATTCTAAACAAAACACAGAGTCCAGCACAGAACATACTAAAGGTGACTCGCACAACAGTTACTCACTCGCCAATCACCGATGGCTTGCGAGTCTCGGTCTTCTTAGGACGCCCGGGTTTGCATTTCAGGGGAGAGGTTGGAGTCTTGTCTCTGGCACCAACCATAAAATGAGAAAAGATCTCTGTTTGTTTGAGGAGATAGTCAAACCTCTTGGACCTATCCGTCTCCATCTTGCTCTCGTATTCTGCACCGGCTTTGCTAGATGATGATGTCTCTGCTGATGAAGATTCATTCTGCAAAAAAATGTAATAGTAGTGTACACAGAAGCTAGTTACAGAAATATAGTACTCTATTGTACATCATAAGTTACACAGTCTAAAATTAATTACTAACAATATTGTTTCAGAAAATCAGATTTCTTAACTGTTCGCTAATGCAAATATTTATAACACCACAAGAATTGGCACTTGTTATTGCACACCCAAATATAGCCTGGTTCAAAATGAGGATATTTTTAATAGCTGAAATGGCTAAATGTTATTAATTTGAAGAAACAAATTGTTAAAAAAAAATGTCAGCAAGCATATTTAATGACAGACATGCATTGGGAGCGCTCCTGCAAGTTGTGAACTCGTGCTGACCACTACAGGGAACGACGACAACTTACTTATAAAGGAAATGGGGGAAACCTCTGCTATGTCAACGGAGTCTGATAGCGAGGATGACATACAAGATGATTCAAGGCTTTTCAAGTAGTAATGACCAGGCCCTATAGCATACTCCCACTGCCAGTTTGCTACCATTTCGTGCTAGTATATTGCACTATACAGATTCTGAGGATCCCAAGCTGCTTAGTTCCTCAATGCTGGTTTGCAGTTAGGTTATCTTTTTTTATATACTGTACTGTATATAGTATCACACCACCTGCCTTGTTGTTCTGTCCTTCCTGAAAGATTGGTGGTGTCCTGGATGATGGACTTCCCCTTTAATTATGTCTTCCTGTTCCCCTATTCACTGAACCCCAAGGTTCTTGGGGTTCTCAGCCACAGTGTATGCACACAATGCATACTTTTTACTAGGCTTCTGGAAATAGTGTAAAAGTAACTTAGACTCCTAATGATGTTCTTAGTGGGCCAAGGGAATGTTCCTGTGTTCTGCATGCCATTATTCTGTACATTATCCCTTTGGTTTTGTGCCTCCTTGTTGAAGCAGATGTACAACATATAAAGTTCTTAAAGACCTTTAAAGGTAATTCTGCTCCATCATTACAACTTTTTAAACAAACCTAACAATCTAACGACCTAATTTGTTATTTTAATTTTTCCGCGAGGAGCGAGTTTATTGGGCAGCGCCACTCATCCTGTAAGTGAACACATACCGTCATAGCAGCATATACAGCACTCCCCAATAGGAAGAAAACCCGCTGGGTTGTTCATCCTGTCACTTGTACCCAGACACAGCTGGGACTTGCTTTACTGTCTTAAGTGAAGAGCTTGTCAAAACAAGAAAATTAACATTGTCGCCCCCTAAAATTTAAGTTATCTTACAGGTGCAAAATAAAAAATGGGAGAATCTTTTAAGAATAGTATCTATATTTGACAAATAGTATTTTCCTAACTCAAACACGTTGGGGTTTATTATTCTACACACATATTTCTAATGACTCTTAGATGTTCACATTCTTTCAGATGCTGGTCAAGTCGGTGTCCGTCACTCATCACAGATTCTGCAACTCCGCTGTTGAACTGTTGTTTCCATCCCAAATCTCCATGGATATTTTTATCCAAGAAGAATTCTTGCTATTACCGATTCCTACTCTTGGCCACCTTCTCTTCTTCCAAAGCGTTGGGAATATCAGCTGCAACCATATTGTACCAGTGTACAAATTCACAGATTTGTTCTTCTATCCTCCATTCCTCAGTTACCTTGTCATGGTGATGTTGCCCAACAATACCTGTAGTTTGTAGAAGTCTTAGATATGAACTACAGTATTCAATACGGTCTCCTTCAGCACCCTCAGCAGCCAGGAAATCTGTTTGCTCATTTCCAGAGTCCAATATGGGAGGGGATCCACAGGAATTTGACAACTCTTCCCCGATTGGTTAGTACCTTCACAGCTATCTTGATTTTGGTGACTATTGCAAGGTTTACTGCCAGATTTTTACTAAGGCTTTGTAGTGCTGGTTTTGAAATCAGTGAGGATCACTGTACTGTTAGTGTTTTGTTCAAGGAATCCTAAAGTCATAACAATGGCAGTTAGCTCTGCTTGCGTTGAAGAGGCATAATTTCTCAATACGTGCTTTTTCATTATTTCCAGTTTAAAAGGCATTATTCCCAATTATTATTTTTTTTTTTTTTTTGAGATATATACAAGAGTTGTTACATTCTTGTACAGCCACTAGTACGTGTAGCGTTTCGGATAGGTCCTTGGAATACGATTCCCACCGCGAAGAATCGTTGTTACAACCAAGTACACATTTTACTGTTGCGTTAAACAGAGGCTACAGTTAAGGATTTGCGCCCAGTAAATCCTCCCCGGCCAGGCTACGAACCCATGACAAAGCGCTCACGGAACGCCAGGCGAGTGTCTTACCACTACACCACGGAGACTAATTACAGTGTATGCTGCACCAGCCCTGCCTTTGGTAGGATTAGATGACCCCATCAGTCTAGATTTGATATAATTCATATCAGGCTTCTTTATAAATTTCTTCAAGATACTTGTGCCTCATTTCTTGTGGTAACATATTGGACTTTTTCATTGTCATCTCGTTGATGATAATCCTGCATGGGTCATCCTCCCAAGACGGATGAGTCTGGGGCTCATCCTCTCTACAGGCAGGCGCTCATGGGCTTGCTCAAGCAGGTGAAGTTCTTCGAGGTAGCATACTGATCAGTTATGCCATTTTATGCTTTTCCTATTTCCTCCTGTAACACAGAACTCAAGTTTTTTCTTGGCAATATCACTGCAAAAGGGATCTCTGGGTATCTTAACTGATACCCAGAGATTCAGTTCCTTAATTCTGCTTTTAACACTAGGGAGGGACAACTACTCTCGTAGATTAGATGTTTAGCGAGTGCTTGGGATCCCAAGAATGATTGTCATGGCTTTTATTTTGTATACTTTCAAGTTTTTTCATATCGTTTTGGGAATAAGTGCACAAAACTGGCACAGCATAGTTTGTGACAAGAGCGCACACAGGCTGTGTACATCATTTTAAGCACGGCAATAGAGGCTCCATGTCCATTCCAGGTCATAGCCTTCAGTGCCCCGAGTCAACTTTTGCATGTTCCTATGAGCTGGTTTAGGGCTTGATAGCTGAGTGGACAGGGCTTCAGATTCGTAGTCTTGAGATTCTAGGTTCGATTCCCGGTGGGGGCAGAAACAAATGGGCAGTTTCTTTCACCCTGATGCCCCTGTTCATCTTGCAGTAAATAGATACCTGAGAGTTAGACAGCTGCTATGGGCTGCTTCCTGGGGGAGTGTAAGAAAAAGGAAGCCTGATCGAGGACCGGGCCGCGGGGACGCTAAAAAGCCCCGAAATCATCTCAAGATAACCTCAAGAAATCTTATCTTTCTTCCCCGTGTTAGAGTCGACAGTGATGCCAAGGTACCAATAGTGGTCAACCCATTCAAGTGTTACACCATTAATTTGCAGTTCTTCATTTTTTCCCCGCTTGTGATGAGAGTATGCTTTTGTCTTGTTTGTGGAGTGTGAGAAACTGAGTTCAATGGACTGTTTAATTTTTCCCAAGGAGGGAGCTTGTATTAGGACATCAAATCAAATCAAATATTTATTCAGGTAAAAGTACATACATAGAAGATTAGTTACAAACATAATGTTGGATTTATAGATAGCTAGTATATACAATACCTAAAGCCACTAGTACGACATCATCTGCATATCCCACTTGTGTTTGTTCCAGAAATTCAACATTTGCAATGGCGTTCATAAGTATGTTAAATAGTGTGGGGCTTAAAACTCCACCTTGGGGGGTCCCGAGTTCCATACTCATCGTTCTCGAGACTGCTCCGTTGAAGCAATGGCTTGCCTCCCTGTGAGGTGGTCTTCAATTCATTTCATAAGTCTCCCCTTGACACCTATTCATGCAAGCTTATCCAGGATTGCAATCCCTTTTGATTTGTCAAAGGCTACTTTGATGTCAACAAATACAGAATACTATCATTAACTAAGTAATTAACTATACAATTGGCTGTGCTAATCCTTACCTAACTTGACCTGTCAAAACTATCTTTTTTATATGCAATTTTTATATACAATGTATGACATCACTGACGCCCTGCTTGATTCCCTTAGAGGATATTTTTGGGTATTACTGCATATAAGCAACTCTACAACTAGTGCAACAATGAAGTATTGCCTAGTTGAAAGCATCGCGGTCCAACATCCTGGATTCCTGCCATTTCCTTCCCACCCAGGAATTATACTCGACTGACTCTACTTACGGAGTTCTCCCCAACCTCCATGGGCTCCACAGCATCCTCCAGATCAGACATTTTGACGCAATTCTGACAAAATTTCGTTTATTTTGCGATCCAAGACCGCCAGAGCGCTCTTCCTTGCTGTTCCCGGCAAACAACAACAACAGCAGTCAATACACCAACTACACCCACTCGTCATTAACAACCATTAATTATAATCTTAAGTACTCTGAATAAAAATGAATTCAAATATTATCTGATAAAAATATTAACTTTTATTTAGAATTACAGAAAATTAATTCGGAGAAATGCGTTACAAAAGAGGATAGCTTTTCACTTGACACTGCCAGATGGTTGACGCGAGTCTTGTTGTTATTATAACATTCTTTGTTTAATAAGATATTCATCTTTAATGAAACCGAGGTAAATTAAAAAACAAAAAGTTATTTATAGTTTATGTTGCTAAACTCGTGCAGCCCAATTGTATAAAAAATTTAAAAGATAATTGATGCAATTAATTAGTGCTTGAAAATTAAATTCCGAACCTTAAAAAAGCGCAAAGCCATTACGATTATATAGCTCTTAGAAGAGGTCATAATAAGGATTTGGGATGGGACGGGGAAAGGAATGGTGCCCAGTTACTTGTGATGGGACAGGGTTACTCAACTCCCAACCAACCCAATGGTACCCAACCACTTGGTATGGTATACCTACCCAAAATCACTTACGTCCTCTAATTACCCAACACAAAGCTGCTATTAGAACAATATCCAACTCTGGCCCCAGACATCACTCGGTACCCCTACTCAAATCTCTGAATATGTTAGATATTAAGTCACTGCACATTCTCTCATGTGTATTATACATATATAAAACGCTAAACTATAATGCCAATCCTGATCTTAAAAGCTTCATAGAAGGTTGTAACAGAACCCATGAGCATCACACCAGAAATAAATACAGTTTTGATATTCCTAGAGTACGTCTTAATCAAAATAGAAATGCTCTACAAATCAAGGGACCCAGAATGTGGAATGACCTTCCCAACCATGTTAAAGACTGTACCTCTCTCAACCAGTTTAAGATAAAAACTAAACACTACCTAATAAATTCCCTGTAATCTACCTCACTCCTCTATTGTCAACCCATGTCTGTTATTTTCTTTTCTTTTTTTTTTTTAATCAACACTTTGTCAACCTATTGTATTTGTGCTGCTTTTTCAGTCATGTTCCCCCTTTTTTTATCTTTATTTGTATTTGTTCTCAACACTTTTTATTCTTTATGCTCAATTAGTATTAAGTTCTAGATATTAATGTTTTTCTTGCCCGAAACGCATTGCGTAATAGTGGCTTTAGGCATTGTATGTACTAGCTCTATCTATATATCAATCCATTAATGTAACATCACTTGTATGTATATACCTTACCTGAATAAACATCTGAATCTGAATCTGAATCTGTATGGAAAGGGAGGGAGGGAAGTGCCCAACCACTTGTACGGTTAGGGAATGAACGCAGACCTGCAGGAAAGGAGACCATCGCCCTACCGTCCAGCTCATGGGGGTTGGACTTAAAGCTTCTAAGTCTTACTAAGACAATACAAATTATTAAGCAAGTAATTTATCAAAAGAAGGCACCAAGCCGGGAAGGCTATGTAGCACCATCAAATGTTCGGGATATTCAAAACGCGCTAAATATCACCATATATAAGGATGCCAATGCGAGAACAAAAGCGCATAAGGCGAACTAAATCAAAGGTATCTGATTCACCAAGGATTAAATTAAGGGGATAAGTGATCGCGAGGGACCATCTGGTCACCACTTGGTCCGGGAGACATCTCCCGTCACGCAGGGTGCAGTCGCGCCTCCACAGATCTCCAGTATCAGCTCTTGATACTGGTAATGGCTCAAAAGGGCCACCACTTACGGGCTATTCATGCCCGTGCCACCTTTTGGGTGGCTTAATCTTCATCAATCAATCAATCGATCGCGAGGGACAGTCGGGAAGCAAGACACGCACATCCTAGAAGTATGGACATTCAACAATTTAAGGATATGCACGATCGTAAGTGAGACAATAATGAGCAGGCGCTCCATTAAGTGCCTGTGAATTAAACATATATGACCAATGCGTAACTTCGCTAGAGCCGTTGTAGGAGGAAGGCCACGTGGACACGCTACCCTTAGCAACACGCAGTTTGTTACCAGTAACAGAAGACCAACGACCCTGCCAACGGGCAAGGATTAAGGAATGAATAACCAGGTAGAAGTGTGAATAAGGAACACCTTTACGGAGATGGGACAAGTGCGGATATAACCTCCGCGGCAGCGTCCACACGCTCATTTAAGGAAACACCAATATGACCGGGAACCTGGCAAAACTCCATTGTCTTAAACCTAATGGAGATAAGAAACAGCCAATAATGAATTTCGATTACCACAGGATCAAAGAACTCTAGAGCCATGAGGACACTGCCAGAGTCAACTACAACAAAGGAAGACTGACAGCGAGAAAGCAGTTGATGAAGAGTAAACACAATAGCATAAAGTTCTGCCATGAAGATGCTAGTCTCCGGAAGCAGGCGACACATATTGGTGTGGTCAGGAAACTACAGATTAGCCTACACGTCTGCAGACTCAGACCCCATCGGTGAAGACGGAAATGGAGTGAGAGTGAAGAAAAGTGTTCAAGGAAAAGGAGTTTCAGAACTGCAGGAGGGGTAAAAGCTTTAGTCACGTTATCTTGAGGTTATCTCGAGATGATTTTGGGGCTTAAGAGTCCCCGCGACCAGTCCTCGACCAGGCCTTCTTTTTGTTACACACCCCCAGGAAGCAGTCCATAGCAGCTGTCTAACTCCCAGGTACCTATTTACTGCTAGGTGAACAGGGCATCAGGGTGAAAGAAACGCTGCCCATTTATTTCTGCTTCAACCGGGGTTCGGACCCGGAACCTTAGGACCACGAATCTCGAGCGCTGTCCACTCAGCTGTCAGGCCCCACTTAACAGAGAGAGCCGAGAAAATGAAAGAGGGAAGGGAGGAAACAAGACCATTGAGGACAACCAGGAAAAAGAGTAGCGCTCAGAACACTACCTTCGGGTACACCTTGGTATTGCCGAAAAGAGGCAGAAAGAGTGGTACCAAGTCTCACTCTAAAGGAAGGAACCTCTAAAGGTTCTGGAGCTTTATAGAAAGAGAGGGAGATTACCACGTTGGCCAAAAGAACGGAGTTGGGAAAGAATGTGGTATCTCCAGGGGGATGTATCATACGCCTTTTCCAGGTAAAAAAGGACAGCAACAGCGGGGGAGGTCTTCGCAGCAAAGGCAGTATGAATATAGACCTCCAAGTTCACCAAGACATCAGTCGTGCTGCGAGACTTACGAAAGCTAAATTGAGAAGGGGAAAGGTGGTGGTAGTGTTCCAAGAACCACATCAGATGGACATTGACCATACGTTCAGAGTTTGCAGACGCAACTTGTGAGGACAATGGGACGAAGTCCTTATGGGTTTCCAAATAGAAAGAACAACTGCCTTAAGACAGTCCTCGGGGACTGATGAAGACTCCCAGATACAGTTATATCTATTCAGTAAATACCGAAACGTACATGTAGGGAGATGGCGAAGCATCTCATAATGAATATGTTGACCAAACCACACACTAAAAAGTGAAGGGACGACGACGTTTCGGTCCATCCTGGACCACTCACACTCGACTTGAGAATGGTCCAGGATGGACCGAAACGTTGTCGTCCCTTCACTTTCTAGTGTGGTTTGGTCAACATATTTCAGCCACGTTATTGTGACTCCTCGTCTGCGCATAATGAATATCATCAGAGTTCGTTGCCGTAGAACCACAGAGGGTCAGGGCTAACTGGAGTTCGAAGAGAAAGAAGAGATCGTTATAGGGAAGCTAGAGATGTGTGCGAAACTCTAAGGGACAAGATTCAAGACTGGCTTACGGGTAAAGAAAGAGGGAGGAAGATGAGAACCAGAGCTAACAGTCGAAAAGTGAGAACCCAATTCGGTTGCGACCACCACCGGATCCTCCATAAGAGAAACACAGAGGTGAAGGACAGTCGAGACATCTCGAACAAACTTACCCACTATCTTACGGATTTTCTTTCAGACCAGGGGCAGAGGAGTGTCAGTCGTAATGGTGGAGACGCAAGATTTCCAACTCTCACGTTTAGCCGTACGGATGGCCCTACAAAACAAAACAAAAAAGAAGCAGCCGTCTGCCGGTGGCGGTGTTTCTTCCAGGCTGCATGCTTGCAGAGGGCAGCGTCTAATATGGTGTCATGAAAAGAAAGAGGAGGAGGGGGGCTCGTGGGAGAGGTAGCTCGGAAAGGTTGGAAAGAGCATCATGTAGGGTGAAAAGATTCCCATCAGCCTTGACAAATTGCCACCTAGGGAAGGAGAGGGGAGGGTGAAAAGTGGTGACTAGGATGGGAAAATGGTCACTTATGGAGGTTGGTAAGAACCCGCCATGTGAAATCCAAATAAAGCGAAAATGAGTAGAGAAAGATCAAGACAGGAGAGGGTGCAGGTGCGAGAGTCAACATGAGTGGGTTCACCAGAATTCAGAAGAGATAGAGAAGAAGAGAGGACAAATGGTTGGAGAAGGCGGCCCTGGGTGTTTGTTAGAGCATTTCCCCAGAGGTATGCTGATGGTTGAAATCACCCAATAGGAACACAGGCTCTGGTAAGGAGTCCAACAGGTGTTTAAGATCAGGAGGAGAAATTGGGACATTGGAGGGGAAGATAAATGGAATAGGCTGTATACCGTTTACTCACAAAGATACGGGCCGCAGAACACTGAATGTGCGACTGAAAAAGTAGGGGAGCAAAGAGAACATCACTACGAATCAAGAGAGCAGCAGAGGTATGGGCCCAGCAAAAGCTGGAGGGGGATGGGGAGTGAAAGGAATAACCACAGATGTGACCTGATCGAGCACCAAGCATCGGCTCCTGGAGCCATCTTGAGATTATCTTGAGATGATTTTGGGGCTTAGCGTTCCCGCGGCCGAGTCCTCGAACAGGCCTCCTTTTTGTTACACCCCCCCCAGGAAGCAGCCCGTAGCAGCTGTCTAACTCTCAGGTACCTATTTACTGCTAGGTAACAGGGGCATCAGTGTGAAAGAAACATTTTGCCCATTTGTCTCCGCCTCCACCGGGGATCTAACCCAGAACCTCAGGACTACTGTCCACCCAGCTGTCAGGCGCCCAAAGTTTGCCATGCACAAAGTGGTGAAAACTGCGTGATCAGAAGTCGGAGTTCATGGAAGTTGGCATATAAGCCACGAATATTTCATTGAAGAATACACATTGTCAAAAATACAGAGACCAGAAACAGAGAACAAGGGAGAAACAAATGCAAAGAAGAACACAGTATACTAAGATATAAAAAATGTAAGATGTAAGAATGTAAAATCTTCATTGCTATGTACGCTTTTAACCCCAATGTACCTTCTTGTATATAAATGAATAAATAAAGATCAGAATTAGGATCAGTGAAATCAGGGTTACAGGGTAGAGGTAAATCTATCAAGGACGATGGAGTCAAGGGAGCAGTAGGATGGACCAGAGGCGGACTGACAGAGTCTGGAATAAGAGGAGATATAGGAGAGGGGTGGTCAAGGAAATCTGGGGCAGGAAGGACATAAACAGGAAAGTACACTTCATCAAGGGCAGCATCCGAGATACAATCAAGTACCAAGGGAACCTCCATAGCTGGGACAGGTGACTTCGCCACTGAAATGGGAGGGGATACAGGAATAGTCGGAGTCAGAAGGTGAGGAATAGAGTGATGCCTTCTTATCCCGCCAGGGAGGAAGGAGGAGAGGATCCAGGCTTACGTTTCTGACAGACAGGTGTACCAGCAGCAGTGTACAGGGTGACAGCCTCTACAGTCTCAACAGGAGGAAGAGAATGGGAGCAGTCAACATGATTGCTGGCAGGAGGATGGACAACGGCCTGGATGGACAGGCAGTGTAGCGGCCAAAAGACGGGGGGGAATAGGCCGAGAAGGGAAAGAGGACACAAGAGACAGGGAAGATTGGGAAGGAAGGAAATGCCAGGCGAAGAACCAGGAGAAGGACCCTCTGGCTCAGAGCGCAAAGGAGCAGGTGAGGTGGTGGAGGTGTCGGGGTCCATGGCCTGGAAACCGTTGTGAAACTGAGAATGCGGGACAGGGTGAGGAGAAGTGAAACGCAACACATGAGCATAAGACACGCCAGAGAAAGAGAAAAGACAGCGAACTTGGCGATAAATGGGAAAAGATAAATGATCGCAATATATGAAATTGAGGATGGCGTCCTCAAATTTGTAGTGCATACATGAGAAGATAGGGTGGGTGTCACCGCAATTGATGCAGAGAACTTGGGAAAAAGCGCACTCTGTCTTAGAATGACCCGAGTCTCCACACAAGCGACATAGAGACATCGTACCCGTGCATATGGGGGGACCATGCCCAGCACCTATTGCAGAGACGAAGCGAGGAGAGGGGATGTACTCCTGAACGGAGCATTTGGCATTAGTAAGAATTACAGATGGGAGGGACCTACTATCAAAAGTGATCTTCACTATGCGAAGAGGACATCAATGACGACGACCACGAGGGGGTCGAGTGAACATATCAACCTGAAGGATAGAATGACCTTGGGCCTCAACCGAGCATTTTTGGGTATCCGAACAGAGAGAGATACCAAATAATATACACATGGAAAATACTGGAGGGACAGGTCCCAAATCTGCACAGTAAAATAACAACATACTGGAGTGAACGACATGGAAGAAAATGCAGAATAGAACCAGTGAAGAGCAGAGGTGCCATAGGCACAATCAGAGAACACTGTATGAACATCAGAGGTCCACGGTTGTTCAACGTCCTACCAGCGAGCATCAGAAATATTACAGGAACAACCATGGACATCTTCAAGAGGAAACTAGATTGTTTCCTTCAAGGAGTGCCGGACCAACCGGGCTGTGGTGGGTATGTGGGCCTGCGGGCCGCTCCAAGCAACAGCCTGGTGGACCAAACTCTCACAAGTCAAGCCTGGCCTCGGGCCGGGCTTGGGGAGTAGAAGAACTCCCAGAACCCCATCAGCCAGGTATCAACCAGGGGTCTCCCCAATGCAGGATAATGAGGCTAAGCTGTCAGCTGCTTCCTGAGAAGGGGCTGCAATGACACGTGTACCAGTACGGGTGTGGTTAAAAGTGACAAAGGTATCCACCAAACCAACTAGGTGTTTATGGATGAATAAATCATCAGGACGTGTAGATCCAACATGACTGAGATCAAAATACTTAGTCCACATAGCAGGACCAAATAAAGCTTGGAATGTATTAGAATCGGAGGGAATTGTGCGAGTGCGGAGGTGACGGCGCCATTCACCCCCAGTAAGAGAGGGGTAAAAGGCACAGTTGTTACAATGAGAGATGGAGACACTCCAGGGGATGAGGTGGTCATCACTTGGAGCTCAATCCTACCACAGAGGTGGGAGGGGAGCAGAGAGAGGTAGTCGGGATTGTCAGAGAAGCAGCTTGGTCTGGACCCAATGTAGCGGGGGCTACAGAGCCGGACCTTCCATCACAGTCCGACTTGGCGGCCTGGTCGCCCACCCAACGAGTCTGAGAAGTTAAATGAGGGTCAGAGAATGGCATAAAAATTTACAGGTAAAAAGCTCATCCACAAATAAGCCCCTATAACCACCATGGAGCCACTTAGAGGATAGGATACACGAGAAGATGGGGCCATGGATATACATCTTGCAATCACTACCTTAAGAACCGTCAAGATAGGGTTCAGCAACGAAGGCAAAGATTGACAATAAAAGCGTCTCCTCGCTCAACAACGTCAGGTACCACAGTTTTACAGGTCTCTCTCTCTCTCTCTCTCTCCCCAAACACCCAACATCAAAACAGAAATAGACATCGGAAAGAATATTCAAGATTGGCAAAGGGTCGGCAGGAGGGGAACAATCAGAAAGGAGAAGAGGTGGGGAGGAAAAATGAAACATGAGGAAGAGGAAAAAGCAACCAGCAAAATTTGTGAAGACAGCAGCAAGAGCATAAGGCTTCAAAAGGCCAAGCTGTCCCATAAAGCATCACACTCCAGCAGCCGCCCACTAAGCGCCCTCACGACAGCAATGGGCTGGAAAGGGAGGGGGTATAAATTATTAAAAATTTCCTTAAATGTACATTTTACTTTAAAAGGTTAAATATTATTAATTCATTTAAATTAAATTGATCAAAGTTTGCCATAAGAACTAGATTTTTATTAAAAGCTTTTATGGCAAATGAGCACTGGTTGACCTAATTGGTATAGAATCTGAAGTTTGATTCCACGCTCCTGTCGACGACTACTATGAGAACCGGTTTGCCAGGTTCACCGATGCCTTATACACGTAGAGGAAAACTTATATATGTCCGAATGTATTTATAGTCTCGGCCTTCTGCCCAATAACATCTTTAGTGACAATGTACGACGTTGTGAGTTATGTTCGTTTACTATGCGTCCCATACCCATCTTTTGGGCGGTAGAGGACCCTATACCATTCCTTGTGGGCAGTAGTGACCCCATACCCATCTTCTGGTTGGCAGATGACCCTATACACATCCTTTGGGTTGTGGAGAACCATACCCATCTTTTGGGCAGTAGACAACCCCATACCCATCTTCGGGCAGTAGAGGACCCCATCCCCATCCTTTGGGCAGTAGATGACTCCATACCAATCCTTTGGGCAATAGATGACCCCATACCCATCCTTTGGGCAGATGACTCCATACCTTACCTTGCGATAATTTCGGGACTCAACGTCCCCGTTGCCTAGTTCTCGACCAGGCCTTCTAGTTGCTGAACTGGTCTCTCTCTCTCTCTGAGCACCTATTGCACCTCTGCTTTTCAACAGAGGGAAGGGGGGGTATTCTGCACATCCTGCCATGCCTTCTGGTCTCGTGTGGTGTTATTTCTGTGTGCAGGTTTGGGACCAGCTCTTCTAATACAGTATTATCCACGTGTAAATTATTACGTATCTCTCCCGCCTGCGCTCAAGAAAATACAGATTTAGGCATTTTAGTCGGTCCCAATAGTTTAGATGTTTTACCGAGTAGATTCTAAGAGTAAAGATTCTCTGCACTCTCTCCAGATCAGTAATTTCTCCAGCTTTGAAAGGAGCTCTCATTGTGCAACAGTATTCTACTCTAGAGAGCACTAGCATCTTGAAAAGTATCACCATTGGTATAGCTTGAAAGGGTCTTGTTATCCAATCTGTAATTTTTCTTGCAGTTGTGACGGCTACTTTATTGTGTTCTTTAAAGGTAAGGTCTTCCAACAAGAGTACACCCAAATCCTTAAGTTTGCTTTTTCATTCTATGGTATAATTTGACTGCATTTTGTACGTGGTTTCCATTTTTATTTTTTCATTTTTTTTCTGTAGTGCAGGAGCTGGAACTTATCTTCATTAAATACTATATTATTTTCTGTAGCCCATTGAAAGGCCTGATTTACATCTGATTGGAGGTTTGGCATGTCCTCTATGTTGTCTACTCATAAAAATCCTAGTGTCATCTGCAAAGGATGATACAGTACTATAGGTTGTGTCCTTGTCTATGTCCATGATAAGGGGTTTGAGAAAGTACTGGAGCAAGCACAGTACCCTGGGGGACTGAGCTCTTCACGGTTGATGGACCGGATTATTTTGTTGACTTACACATTGGGTTCTGTTAGTCATGAAATTGTAGATCCATCTGCCTATTTTTCTGGTACTGTAATTCCTTTTGAATGCATTTTGTGTGCAATAACACCATGGTCACATTTGTCGAAGGCTTTTGCAAAATCTGTGCAATTACATAGCGTTTTGTTCGTCTGCATTTAAGGCCATGTCATAGTGGTCCAGCAACTGTGATAGGCTTGAGTGCCCTGTTCTGAAACCATGTTGTCCAGGGTTATGGAGATGCTGTGATTCCATGTATTTTGTGATTTTACTCCTTAGCACACACTCAGATTTTTATAATGTGTGGTATTAGTGCTATCGGTCTGTAATTTTTTGCCTCTGTCTTAATTCCTCCTTTATGGAGTGGACCTATTTCTGCTGTTTTTAGTATGTCAGGGATAATGCCAGTATCTAGGCCCTGTCTCCCATATCCATTCTTTGGGCTATAGATGACCCCACACCCTTCCTTTGTGCAGTAATGGACCAACACCACAATGGCCACTTTATCTGATGTCTAACTAAGCCGGGCTAACCAGACGAGCTGATTGGCTCGGGTGGGCTGCACTGAACCTCCTGTTTTGCCTTTGTCCCTCTCACCAAAGAAGTGTGTTGCCCTCCAGGGGCCATTTCCACTGGGTAGGCTCAACTCTCAGATGAAGAAACATAAGGGAAACGTATAGGTCTACATACATGGCTAACATATGGGGCCATATTTTACTTGTACACCACCACACCAGGCAGGAGAGGGGAGCAGGAGCCACCCCTCTCCTACCTGTAGCTGGAGCACAAGAGCCCACCTCACCATGTCATGGCACCCCTCACTGAAGGGTGGGAAGTGGGACTAACATTAGGTAGGCTTGAAGATCTAAGGAAGTCCCCCTTGGGTATATACATTTTTCAACAAAGTTATTATGCTTGTTTGGGGCTATCATTTATACGAGTGAAGCAGTTGAAATAATAGTTGTGTTGAGCTGGTGGTGGTATTATGGCGTGTGTAAAATGTTAGGTATACACAGTTGATCAGCATTCAGGCACACTGAATTAAGAGCGTTGTGCAGTTGAAGACACTGAAGCAGGGGTGAACTGCTAGCTATTACTAAAACTACTACGGGAGTATATATTAGTTGCATAATTACTCAAGTGCCGTTACAGGATGAGAACTATGCTCGTGGTGTCACGTCTTCCCAGCACAGTACTTTGTCAAATGACACCTTGAAACTACACTACTGATGGTTTTAGCAACTATTACTAACTTGCTTCACCTGTTTCCATCTTCAACCACTCTGCAAAAAGAGAACTGTATTTCTTTTCTACGACTTTGCTTCCTTAACTTGAATATGACCTCTTGTTCTTGATGTTACAAGTTTCAATAATTTGTCTATTCCTGGTACTATTTTCAATGTAGTGATCGCTTTTTTTTTGTGGCCGATAATGTCCAGACATGGAGCAAATCCATGTTACTTTATCACTTCCTGATGTGTCTTCACTGCTTTTGTATATGAATACAGTATACAGTACTGTATTTTAAGTACAATATACATTTTTAAATTACAGTAACAGAATCTTCACACACTGCCTTTCTTTACTTATTCAGCATTAAAACATTTTAACTTTATGAACATGTCCTTAAAGAGTTTAAAGAAGCAAGTGCCAACCCAAATTTTTAGTTTAGTTGGCTGTTATTTAACATCACATATTTAGGAAACTTTGACGAACACAATTATTAAAACCGTACACCAGACAAGCCGGCTACTTGCAGTTAGTATACTGTAATTTAAACGGTTTAACACCATGATATGGCAGCCATGCTCAAGTCGGCATCACCACTCCATCGTGCAGATCTCTGGTAACATCTTTTCCTACCTTGTTTCCTAGCTGAAGTTCTCATTATATTAACCACTTTTCTTTTCCAACTCGCCCAACTTTCAACTAGGATTGCATAAATTCCTTTTTAAACAGCTGCACATCTCGGGTAATTTAAACCGATTGACAAACTTCCAGTACTTCAACATTCGTATTTATTTCACACAATTTCCTTCTCTCTACCAACTTAACAGTTCTTTAACACTTCTCTCACACAAACGTCAACAGCACTGTGTTTTCAAATAGTCTGCAGAACTCTCACTCTGCTAAAGGAACTTTATTACCGGCACACATCATACCCGACATACTCCAAAGACTTGTATTAGGTCTATACACTAGGTTTGAACCCCTCCTCAACATTCATATCTTGGCCACCCTCACGATCCACTCCATCTATACATTAATACACACGGCAAGATCACATAAGCCTGACATACACCTACTTTAATATCAAATCATCACTCATTACATACAAACTTTTCGCAGCACACTCCCAACTCTATACAGGCTCATCACACTCTCAAATTCCTTTTCTATTATTTTGTTATATGCTTCCCCCTCTCCACAAGTGTTACGCACCCCCCTTACACTCTTCCCTCACGTCCCTTTTTTATGGTATACACCATAAAATAATCGGTAAAAATTTTCTTTTAATAAAAAAGGTCTTCACTGATATACAAAATGGCTCAAGTGGCTTAATAAAAAGCCACAGGTGTTCCCAGTGCATATACTGTATCTTAAATACAACCATAAATTTGTATTATTAACACAAATTAACATAAATTAACATAAGAAATTTGATGTAATTTTATTAGATATAAGCAAGTAATTATCAAAAGAAGGCACAAAGCAGGGAAAGCTATGTAGCACTTATAAAAAGAACCAAAAAAAAATTCTTCCTCTGTTTTCTCCAATTTCTTGTTTTCTCAATTGTCTTGCAATAATAATAATAAAAAACTACTACAGTACTTTCATATTACCATTAGCCAAATAGCACTAACATGAGTCTTGAACATAATATTTACACATGAAATCGTAAATCATTTTACACATGACGATGCACAAAACATGACATACCCGACTTATGTCAAAACAGTCATAGAAAAAGGCGTGTAAGTTTAAGGAATGTACTCTGGGTAGTTTTGGTGCTAATGCTCAAGGTGACATTTGATTCTGTTTTTGAAAGATGGCAGCACAAGCTGGATCAAGGCCTCAATTCTAAAGGCCAAAGGATCTGAGCAAACATTATGGGGTGGGAAAACACACTAGACAACAGGAAAATAAAAATTACTTTTGCCACTGAAAACAACCAATTTACTTCAGATGACTAAGTCTTATTTCAGTGTAAGGTTAAGTACACTGATGAAGGAAACTGTTTACAATGTCAGACCAAAATTGGAGTAATGTATAGCATGCAGCTGGGAAATGATACATACTTGGAGCAACATACTTGGTTAACATACTTGGAGCATATCTGGAGAGGGTTTCGGGAGTGCTTCTACTTCCCGATCCCAGCCTGGGGCCAGGTTTGACTTGTGATAACTTGGTTCAACAAGCTGTTGCTTTAAGCAGCCCGCCGGCACACTATAACCCGGTTGGTCCAGCACTTCCTGCAAGAACTTATCTAAATGCTCCTCGAAGACTTCCAACTTTGTTCCGATAAAGAAACACACACCTAAAGAAACATTAGCTACCTAGAAAAAGTTAAAAACATGCAACAAAATGGATTCCAATATAAAGTAACACAAGCCTCAAAGAAATTTGAAAGCTCTGAACATGGTCATATTAGAAGAAGAGAGATATAATAACATACAAGTTTATAAAAAGAAAAGGAGACAGGGACCAACAGGAGTGATATTTAAACTAGACATAAGCACAACTAGAGGCCATAGTTGCTAACTGTAGAAAAGGTCTAGAAAGAATAGAAGTATTTTTTATGATAACTTATGGAAGGTTGAAGGAAACATTAGGAGGTTGTGAGTATTAAAACTATTTGAAATTATAAAACTATGATAAAATAGATAAGTATACCAGGACACTATGAGCAGAGTTCTCTACCCATAACTACGGTACAAATGGGTACTATAGGTAATGATTAGGTAATGTTGTCCCATACGTGCATAGTGCACTGTAAATACATTTCCTCTGAAGTACACTGAAAATATCGTTACAATAAAAACACTTTTTATAAATACATGTACAATATGTGGGCAATAAAACAACTAGGTACCAATTTCCTATATTTTTTGTTTTCTCAAGTACCACTATTGTTACACAATAGAACGTAACTTACAGAACACCATAGATTTTTTTAGCTTCACATTAGGGTAACATTCATATGAAGATAATAACGTTGGAACCACTGTATATCAAGTCTAAATTAACATCACACAAGAATGTTCTTTCCGTTTCAGTCTAAAAAATTAACCATGTCAACCAATTTACAAATTGACATCAACAACAGATCAAAGGATCTTTCTTCTACTGTGAAGTGGGCAGCACTCAAAGTTATTTAGACACAGAAGTGCATTGTTATGTAGCCCATTACACAACTTTGATAATTACAATACATAAAACGAACAAGGAATATGTTTGTAAAAAGGGGTAAGGAAGGGGGGGGGGTCACCATACTACAAGAGGGAGTCACACATGGTGATGGGGGGTGTCACCATACAAGAGGGAGTCATACATAGTGATGGGGTGTCACCATACAACAAGAGGGAGTCACACATCGTGATGGGGTGTCACCATACAACAAGAGGGAGTCACACATAGTGATGGGGTGTCACCATACAACAAGAGGGAGTCACATCATGATGGGGTGTCACCATACAACAAGAGGGAGTCATACATAGTGATGGGGTGTCACCATACAACAAGAGGGAGTCATACATCATGATGGGGTGTGTCACCATACAACAAGAGGGAGTCACACATCATGATGGGGTGTCACCATACAACAAGAGGGAGTCATACATAGTGATGGGGTGTCACCATACAACAAGAGGGAGTCACACATCATGATGGGGTGTCACCATACAACAAGAGGGAGTCACACATCATGATAGGGTGTGTCACCATGATGGATGGGAAGAGGTCTTCAGGGGGTTAGTGTAAAGTTGTCATCTTGAAGATGGGGACACACATTAACAACTTCAGATTTGCTTAATGAATAATCTTAACTGGCAATGATTACTCCTGCTCCCGCCTGGCCCACAACCACATCTCCCACGCGACAACTAATCACACCATTGGACAAGTTTGTGAGTTTCAAGTTCGCTAAGACGCATACTTTACTACACAAAATTGCACTACTGTATGTTATAATTACTTAAAGTCTTGCTAACGATTACAAGCCTCTCATATACGGAACATGTACTTTATCAAGAAAAATGCAAAATACTCTACATTACATAATACTAAAATTAAAAAACATTTAATTATATGTTGAATAGCATTTCTTGAGAGACAAGGTGGAACATTGTCAACAGTGAATGGCATTCTACCACTCAAAATATTGGCTTTATATCCAGTGGTTGGTTTACTGCAGATATAATCTTCTGGACACACTATTACAGCAAATACTTCTCCTCATGCAGTAACTACAGCACTCTTCCTCATGTAGTGAATACTACACTCTTCCTCATGTAGTGAATACTACACTCTTCCTCATGTAGTGAATACTACACTCTTCCTCATGTAGTGAATACTACACTCTTCCTCATGTAGTGAATACAGCACTCTTCCTCATGTAGTGAATACAGCACTCTTCCTCATGTAGTGAATACTACACTCTTCCTCATGTAGTGAATACTACACTCTTCCTCATGTAGTGAATACTACACTCTTCCTCATGTAGTGAATACTACACTCTTCCTCATGCAGTGAATACTACACTCTTCCTCATGCAGTGAATACTACACTCTTCCTCATGCAGTGAATACTACACTCTTCATTGTGCAGTGAATACTACACTCTTCCTCGTGCAGTGAATACTACACTCTTCCTCGTGCAGTGAATACTACACTCTTCCTCGTGCAGTGAATACTACACTCTTCCTCGTGCAGTGAGTACTACACTCTTCCTCATGCAGTAACTACTACACTCTTCCTCATGCAGTAACTACTACACTCTTCCTCATGCAGTAACTACTACACTCTTCCTCGTACAGTGAATACTACACTCTTCCTCGTGCAGTGAATACTACACTCTTCCTCGTGCAGTGAATACTACACTCTTCCTCGTGCAGTAACTACTACACTCTTCCTCGTACAGTGAATACTACACTCTTCCTCGTGCAGTGAATACTACACTCTTCCTCGTGCAGTGAATACTACACTCTTCCTCGTGCAGTGAATACTACACTCTTCCTCGTACAGTGAATACTACACTCTTCCTCGTACAGTGAATACTACACTCTTCCTCGTACAGTGAATACTACACTCTTCCTCGTACAGTGAATACTACACTCTTCCTCGTACAGTGAATACTACACTCTTCCTCGTACAGTGAATACTACACTCTTCCTCGTACAGTGAATACTACACTCTTCCTCGTACAGTGAATACTACACTCTTCCTCGTACAGTGAATACTACACTCTTCCTCGTACAGTGAATACTACACTCTTCCTCGTGCAGTGAATACTACACTCTTCCTCGTGCAGTGAATACTACACTCTTCCTCGTGCAGTGAATACTACACTCTTCCTCGTGCAGTGAATACTACACTCTTCCTCGTACAGTGAATACTACACTCTTCCTCGTACAGTGAATACTACACTCTTCCTCGTACAGTGAATACTACACTCTTCCTCGTACAGTGAATACTACACTCTTCCTCGTACAGTGAATACTACACTCTTCCTCGTACAGTGAATACTACACTCTTCCTCGTGCAGTGAATACTACACTCTTCCTCGTACAGTGAATACTACACTCTTCCTCGTGCAGTGAATACTACACTCTTCCTCGTGCAGTGAATACTACACTCTTCCTCGTGCAGTGAATACTACACTCTTCCTCGTGCAGTGAATACTACACTCTTCCTCGTGCAGTGAATACTACACTCTTCCTCGTGCAGTGAATACTACACTCTTCCTCGTGCAGTGAATACTACACTCTTCCTCGTGCAGTGAATACTACACTCTTCCTCGTGCAGTGAATACTACACTCTTCCTCGTGCAGTGAATACTACACTCTTCCTCGTGCAGTGAATACTACACTCTTCCTCGTGCAGTGAATACTACACTCTTCCTCGTGCAGTGAATACTACACTCTTCCTCGTGCAGTGAATACTACACTCTTCCTCGTGCAGTGAATACTACACTCTTCCTCGTGCAGTGAATACTACACTCTTCCTCGTGCAGTGAATACTACACTCTTCCTCGTGCAGTGAATACTACACTCTTCCTCGTGCAGTGAATACTACACTCTTCCTCGTGCAGTGAATACTACACTCTTCCTCGTGCAGTGAATACTACACTCTTCCTCGTGCAGTGAATACTACACTCTTCCTCGTGCAGTGAATACTACACTCTTCCTCGTGCAGTGAATACTACACTCTTCCTCGTGCAGTGAATACTACACTCTTCCTCGTGCAGTGAATACTACACTCTTCCTCGTGCAGTGAATACTACACTCTTCCTCGTGCAGTGAATACTACACTCTTCCTCGTGCAGTGAATACTACACTCTTCCTCGTGCAGTGAATACTACACTCTTCCTCGTGCAGTGAATACTACACTCTTCCTCGTGCAGTGAATACTACACTCTTCCTCGTGCAGTGAATACTACACTCTTCCTCGTGCAGTGAATACTACACTCTTCCTCGTGCAGTGAATACTACACTCTTCCTCGTGCAGTGAATACTACACTCTTCCTCGTGCAGTGAATACTACACTCTTCCTCGTGCAGTGAATACTACACTCTTCCTCGTGCAGTGAATACTACACTCTTCCTCGTGCAGTGAATACTACACTCTTCCTCGTGCAGTGAATACTACACTCTTCCTCGTGCAGTGAATACTACACTCTTCCTCGTGCAGTGAATACTACACTCTTCCTCGTGCAGTGAATACTACACTCTTCCTCGTGCAGTGAATACTACACTCTTCCTCGTGCAGTGAATACTACACTCTTCCTCGTGCAGTGAATACTACACTCTTCCTCGTGCAGTGAATACTACACTCTTCCTCGTGCAGTGAATACTACACTCTTCCTCGTGCAGTGAATACTACACTCTTCCTCGTGCAGTGAATACTACACTCTTCCTCGTGCAGTGAATACTACACTCTTCCTCGTGCAGTGAATACTACACTCTTCCTCGTGCAGTGAATACTACACTCTTCCTCGTGCAGTGAATACTACACTCTTCCTCGTGCAGTGAATACTACACTCTTCCTCGTGCAGTGAATACTACACTCTTCCTCGTGCAGTGAATACTACACTCTTCCTCGTGCAGTGAATACTACACTCTTCCTCGTGCAGTGAATACTACACTCTTCCTCGTGCAGTGAATACTACACTCTTCCTCGTGCAGTGAATACTACACTCTTCCTCGTGCAGTGAATACTACACTCTTCCTCGTGCAGTGAATACTACACTCTTCCTCGTGCAGTGAATACTACACTCTTCCTCGTGCAGTGAATACTACACTCTTCCTCGTGCAGTGAATACTACACTCTTCCTCGTGCAGTGAATACTACACTCTTCCTCGTGCAGTGAATACTACACTCTTCCTCGTGCAGTGAATACTACACTCTTCCTCGTGCAGTGAATACTACACTCTTCCTCGTGCAGTGAATACTACACTCTTCCTCGTGCAGTGAATACTACACTCTTCCTCGTGCAGTGAATACTACACTCTTCCTCGTGCAGTGAATACTACACTCTTCCTCGTGCAGTGAATACTACACTCTTCCTCGTGCAGTGAATACTACACTCTTCCTCGTGCAGTGAATACTACACTCTTCCTCGTGCAGTGAATACTACACTCTTCCTCGTGCAGTGAATACTACACTCTTCCTCGTGCAGTGAATACTACACTCTTCCTCGTGCAGTGAATACTACACTCTTCCTCGTGCAGTGAATACTACACTCTTCCTCGTGCAGTGAATACTACACTCTTCCTCGTGCAGTGAATACTACACTCTTCCTCGTGCAGTGAATACTACACTCTTCCTCGTGCAGTGAATACTACACTCTTCCTCGTGCAGTGAATACTACACTCTTCCTCGTGCAGTGAATACTACACTCTTCCTCGTGCAGTGAATACTACACTCTTCCTCGTGCAGTGAATACTACACTCTTCCTCGTGCAGTGAATACTACACTCTTCCTCGTGCAGTGAATACTACACTCTTCCTCGTGCAGTGAATACTACACTCTTCCTCGTGCAGTGAATACTACACTCTTCCTCGTGCAGTGAATACTACACTCTTCCTCGTGCAGTGAATACTACACTCTTCCTCGTGCAGTGAATACTACACTCTTCCTCGTGCAGTGAATACTACACTCTTCCTCGTGCAGTGAATACTACACTCTTCCTCGTGCAGTGAATACTACACTCTTCCTCGTGCAGTGAATACTACACTCTTCCTCGTGCAGTGAATACTACACTCTTCCTCGTGCAGTGAATACTACACTCTTCCTCGTGCAGTGAATACTACACTCTTCCTCGTGCAGTGAATACTACACTCTTCCTCGTGCAGTGAATACTACACTCTTCCTCGTGCAGTGAATACTACACTCTTCCTCGTGCAGTGAATACTACACTCTTCCTCGTGCAGTGAATACTACACTCTTCCTCGTGCAGTGAATACTACACTCTTCCTCGTGCAGTGAATACTACACTCTTCCTCGTGCAGTGAATACTACACTCTTCCTCGTGCAGTGAATACTACACTCTTCCTCGTGCAGTGAATACTACACTCTTCCTCGTGCAGTGAATACTACACTCTTCCTCGTGCAGTGAATACTACACTCTTCCTCGTGCAGTGAATACTACACTCTTCCTCGTGCAGTGAATACTACACTCTTCCTCGTGCAGTGAATACTACACTCTTCCTCGTGCAGTGAATACTACACTCTTCCTCGTGCAGTGAATACTACACTCTTCCTCGTGCAGTGAATACTACACTCTTCCTCGTGCAGTGAATACTACACTCTTCCTCGTGCAGTGAATACTACACTCTTCCTCGTGCAGTGAATACTACACTCTTCCTCGTGCAGTGAATACTACACTCTTCCTCGTGCAGTGAATACTACACTCTTCCTCGTGCAGTGAATACTACACTCTTCCTCGTGCAGTGAATACTACACTCTTCCTCGTGCAGTGAATACTACACTCTTCCTCGTGCAGTGAATACTACACTCTTCCTCGTGCAGTGAATACTACACTCTTCCTCGTGCAGTGAATACTACACTCTTCCTCGTGCAGTGAATACTACACTCTTCCTCGTGCAGTGAATACTACACTCTTCCTCGTGCAGTGAATACTACACTCTTCCTCGTGCAGTGAATACTACACTCTTCCTCGTGCAGTGAATACTACACTCTTCCTCGTGCAGTGAATACTACACTCTTCCTCGTGCAGTGAATACTACACTCTTCCTCGTGCAGTGAATACTACACAGTGAATACTACACTCTTCTCGTGCAGTGAATACTACACTCTTCCTCGTGCAGTGAATACTACACTCTTCCTCGTGCAGTGAATACTACACTCTTCCTCGTGCAGTGAATACTACACTCTTCCTCGTGCAGTGAATACTACACTCTTCCTCGTGCAGTGAATACTACACTCTTCCTCGTGCAGTGAATACTACACTCTCCGTGCAGTGAATACTACACTCTTCCTCGTGCAGTGAATACTACACTCTTCCTCGTGCAGTGAATACTACACTCTTCCTCGTGCAGTGAATACTACACTCTTCCTCGTGCAGTGAATACTACACTCTTCCTCGTGCAGTGAATACTACACTCTTCCTCGTGCAGTGAATACTACACTCTTCCTCGTGCAGTGAATACTACACTCTTCCTCGTGCAGTGAATACTACACTCTTCCTCGTGCAGTGAATACTACACTCTTCCTCGTGCAGTGAATACTACACTCTTCCTCGTGCAGTGAATACTACACTCTTCCTCGTGCAGTGAATACTACACTCTTCCTCGTGCAGTGAATACTACACTCTTCCTCGTGCAGTGAATACTACTCTTCCTCATGTAGTGAATACTCAATTTCTCCTCAACCTAGTACAGCAGATATTCGACTCCCTCATACAGCGAATACTCTACTCCCCTCCTCATACAGCAAATACTCGACCCCCTCCTCATACAGCAAATACTCGACCCCCTCCTCATAAAGCGAATACTCGACACCCTCCGCATACAGTGAATACTCGACCCCCTCCTCATACAGCAAATACTCGACCCCCTCCTCATAAAGCGAATACTCGACACCCTCCTCATACAGCAAATACTCGACCCCCTCCTCATACAGTGAATACTCGACCCCCTCCTCATACAGTGAATACTCGACCCCCTCCTCATACAGCAAATACTCGACCCCTCCTCATACAGCAAATACTCGACCCCCTCCTCATACAGTGAATACTCGACCCTCTCCTCATACAGTGAATACTCGACCCCCTCCTCATACAGCGAATACTCGACCCCCTCCTCATACAGCAAATACTCGACCCCCTCCTCATACAGCGAATACTCGACCCCCTCCTCATACAGCGAATACTCGACCCCCTCCTCATACAGTGAATACTCGACCCCCTCCTCATACAGTGAATACTCGACCCCCTCCTCATACAGCGAATACTCGACCCCCTCCTCATACAGCAAATACTCGACCCCCTCCTCATACAGCGAATACTCGACCCCCTTCTCATACAGTGAATACTCAACTCCCCCCTCATACAGCAAATACTAGACTTTTACTCAGTGAACAATCTACTCACACAGCACATAATACAGTTCAATTACTCATGCTGTACTACACCTCCACTCAAAAATAACATGAAAAAATATATGAATGAGGTAGAACAAAATAATAAAGAATTCCAGGAGTTTATCAAGGGAATACAATGTGTTGCTTCCAAGTGACTGGCCAAGATGACACAGGAACAGCCCAGCCTTCACACCGGGAGAGTATGCAACTGCTTCACTCTTAACTTGTTTAACCCTCAAACTGCAAGGCCATTTTCAAGTACGTTTTCAGGTGTGCATACAAAAATTCTTATTCCATTTTACGCCTTAAAATATTTTTTTTTTCTAACGACAATTTTTTTTAATCCTTTTAGCTTGGCTGTAGCGAGGTTAAGAAATGTTGAAAATATGAAATTCCGATAAATAATTTTCACGTAAACTATTTGTAATAGATTTGTCCTTGTCACAAACATCTTCATGGTCCATAAAATGTTATTGAAATTTTGCACGGCATCACTGTTTCCGATCACAGACAACGAGAGAGGGAGGATGATAAGGTGCCAATAGTTGGAATAATGCCCAGGATGGTAAGCAAGACTTGCAGAATTATTTCTCAATGTGGCAAATGATTACCAGAGGTCTCTAAGTTTTGAATGACAACCACATTTGGAAACCCATTTTGAACGACAAGAATATTTAGGAACAATGTCAAGAGGCACATTACATCGTTCATAAATGACAGGAGCACTGACTGTCAATTGTCTGAGAATGACAGGAGCACTTTCAGGAATGAAGAAACATTGACACATTACTGAAGCATTCTATAAATTTATACATATTCTTTTGAGAACTTTGTTGTACATTAATTTTCATAGTACAGTATTAATAAAAACAATAGCAAATAAAACCCACATTCTGAATATACAAGAAATTTTTTAATTGCATATGTTCTTCCTTCCAAGATACATTTAATTCCCTTAACTTTTACTTCATAAACATTGGTGTACTCAGCCAGAGGCTACAGCAGACGAAACAACATGGAACACACCAGAGTAGAATAACAACATAGACAGTATTTACATAGAGAAAATTTGATCAATGTATTCTACTTACATTAACAATCAGGTTTATTTACAAGAACATTTATTTTTAAGGAATGAAGTGATTTTGGATTTTTTACAATACATAGTATCCAGTATATAACCAGTAAAATGTAATCCTTTGGCAATAATTACACAGAAATTTAGCCATTATAAACATATTTAATCGGTACGATGGCTGAACCAAACCTGTGTCTGCAATAAACAATAAAACTCACCCAAAGTTATTCACCCTTATGTCATCCTGAAAACAGATGCTAACACACAAGCTTCTCACAGCATCTTCTGCTTGGCGTCCGCACTCTTCTCGGCTGCCAAACAGTGCCATGCACGAACATCTCGGCAGCAGGATCTGCTCAGCGTCCGCCCTCTTGCCCGCCGCCAAACAACACCATGATCAACACCACCGGCACAATGTACATCCACTGTGACAAGAGAAGCTAAGGTTAGACAGATGGCAGCTCAGGTACATGTCAAGAGTATCAATTTTTATTATAAACTGCAGATATATATCATTATTATAATAAAATTCTGAAATACAGGTTATTTATATACAGTATACAATACATACCTCAAACTGTGCATCTAATTTTATTTGACATTTTTAGCAAATCAAGTGGTCATGAACAAGATTTTTTTAATTGATTAAATTTTTAAATCTCCTAAACAATGGTTAGCATATTTATCTTTCTTCCCAGATACCTAAAATATCATCTCTTAACCCTTAAACTGCGCAACGCATCAATAGCTATTGCGAGTAACTGTCACGGAATTGCACACCACAGCTATTGATGTGTTGAGCAACACGCAAGATTTAAAACTCCAATGGTTACACTGGGTTCACATCAGCTTCCTCAGGGCTCTTGTAAACAGACGCCATTTTAACAAAAATGCAAGTGAATGAAATGTGGGAAGTTATCAAGATTCAGGACAATAATTTTGGTTACAGTAGACTTATTGAATACATGCAGATTGAACCTTTGGATTCAAGAGTACATCTCTCACAAATTTTCACCATTTAAAAAAAAACACCACCACCATTGTTGAATGTAATGAAACACCATTTTTTTGGTGAGCCCTGGAGGCTCCAGGGAGCTATCAGGCTACTATGTGATAGACTAATGCCCCCGGTCTAATATATGAAGTTCAACCTACCGAGAACCATGAGCAAGAACCTGACTTCCTCAGAGAGGTGCAGGGAGCAATGGCCCTGGGAAAAAAAACCCTGTGGTTGGGGGCTTTCCTTATCTGCCATCGACCAGGGATAGGCACCCAGAAAGGTAGGCACAGCCAAAAATCCCACATGGTAAGAAAATTGCAACAAAAAAACGAAAATGAGAGGCAGAACTCCCTCCAATCCCTAAGAAACTAAGCAAACGTCACACACTTCACCGTCGCTTGTCCACACATCCCTCCCTGCACCGGCTACCTAGCACTCCAGTTCGGAAGCTGAGCATCAAACAAAGCAAAAAATTGCCAACCAGACGGAGGGAGGATTGCGAGGGAGCCTCCGAGGCTCACCCAGAAAAGGGCATTTTAATTACATTTAACACTTGTTTTCTGTGGGAGCCCTTACGGCTCCCTGGAGCTACCAAAGATAAGGTAAAGAGGGACTTACCCAGGAGACGGCTGCCACACACACCTCGACGCAAAGTCACGACAACTGGCTGCAACCTGCGACCCAAAGCAACACAGGAATGCCCAGGAGCAGGAACGTTAACCAAATAATTGGCGGCCAGGACCCTGTTCAACCTCCAAAACCTCCGCGCCCGAATATCAGCCCTGGACATGTTGCCAAACACAGCAGCCAATGCAGCAAACCACCTAATGTCATGGGCATGAGGAAACTCCCGCACAACTGCTTGAGCAACTGCCAAGTAACCCCAGGACCACCCCAGAAATAGCCAAAGGCAGGACCGCAGCCACAGCAACGCCTCCGGAGGGAGAGACATGGAAGCGGTCTGAAAGTCCCAAACAAGACCCAGTCAGGTCCGAACCTAGGACAGAACCAGATGGGACTTCCTCTAGTTCACCAGGAACCCCAAGAGCTGGGAAAGAACCACACCCCTGGCGAGCAGGCAAGCAGACCAACTGGGAGCCCACACAAGCCAGTCGTCGAGGTAGCCCAGGACCTGAACCCCTAGCAGATGCAGACGGGTGACCACAACCTGGGTAAGATGCGTGAATACGAGAGGTGCCAGATTCAAGCCAAAGGGAAGACAATGAAAGCAGTAAGCCTGATGCCCCCACCACGAAACCTAACCAGTCCCTAAACTTCAGATGAATAGAAACCTGCCAATACACGTCCTTGAGGTCCAGGCACCCGTCTCTAAAAGAAACCGAACCCGAGACAGTGTGGTCATCCGAAAGGAGGGGCAAGGAATCCAGGGGTTCAGAAGGGACAAGTCCAGAATGAACTGTATTTCGCACATTCCCGTTTCGGCACTGGAAACAGGCATGAAACCCACTTGAGGGATGGGATACTTACGACCACGTCCAAGCGTACCCACTCCGAAATAACCTGACGAAGTGCAGAGAAAGAGACCTGTTCCACCAGCCCCGAACCTCACGAAGGGGGGAGGAACCACTCTACGTCACCACAGGCCGGATGACAACCGAAAATGTCCATGAATTGTGGGACCAAGAGCGAGCAAACAGAGCCAGCTTCCCCCCCCCCATTGCCCTATCAACGGGGCGAACCGCCAAAGGGCTGATGCATTTTACGAGAAGCCGGCTGGCAAAAAGAGCAATCATTACGCCAACCAGACGACGCTGGCTCGGAAGGCAACGTCGGCTCAGAAGCTGGCACCAATGGCCTAACTCAACCAGCAGAACCCCAAGCCCTGGCATGACCTTTCCGAGAAAACTGAGAATGGCCGCCCCGGAGAACCAACAAGCCCGACATGGGATGACAACTAGATGAAGCCGCCTGCAGAAACTGCGTGACAGCAGACTCCGTAAACAGCAACAGTCAAAGCGGTGAAGAAAACCTAAGAGCCAGGGCACAAGTGGATTCCAAAGAGCATGGATGTAGCCGAGGAACCCAAGGGAGCTCGGAACCGAACTTGAAGAGGAGCCGACTCCAAATTATACTCATACGGGGAAGGGGAATAGGAAAGCCCCTCCCCCTGCAACAAGCCCCGCGAAGAGGGCACCAACACCCAAGCATGGTCAAAGGGGGCCCCCAAAGCCCCCAGGTCGACTCTTCTCCAGCCCCAGGATCCCCCAAGTTGGGACCCAGGCAGAGCAGTCCTCCATACCCTCTACCCCTGGAGAAAACTCTGGAGAAAAGACAGAGTCCAGGGGAAAAGGCTGAAAATAAGGGGTGGGACCCAGAAATCTCGGTAGGAGGAACTGGCTCGAATGCCTCCATGTCCAACCCGAACGGGGCAGTCCCCAAAGCTGCTGGAGTCTCATTACCAACTAAACCCTGCCCTGACTCTGAAACCCTCAAATGTTTCGGAGCCAGAAGAGGGAGCAGGGTGAACAACAGGGGAAGGGCCAGGGAGCATGGACTGAACCAAAGTTGAAGAGACTGATGACCATAGATCCGAGTCCCTATAACCAAAGCTGCGGGGCATCCGGGTGATGAATCAACCTAGCACGTTGCAGTAACCTGAACCTAGCATACAATGCAGATGCTGCCTGTACCCAACAGTAATGTCATCAGAATAGTTCTGGAGAAGAAGCAGACTCGCAAGACTCCGGGTCAAAAGTGTCCACTGAAAAGAAGACAGACAAGAAAGGAAACTACCGTAGATGGATGACACGGGTTGTAAAACAAGCATTGGTAACCAAGAGGAACCTCTGGAGAACATAGAAATCCACAATGGACATAATTGATTATGAGTTATACAAAAGAGCCCTGAACTCGGCCACTCAGAAAACAGGATCAGCCAAAAGAAACTAAAAAAGAAAACTTGCTCAAAACAAAGAAAAATCCAAAATTGTTATATACCTATACAAGAGGTAAAACGAAAACAAAGCACTCAGTTTAACCAAGCTATAATGAATGATGAAAGGGCAGCAAACACTAAATGATTATTTTACATCAGTGTTCACACTCGAAAGGTTGGATGACATCCCTTCACCCCACACAAATATTTGAAGAAGGGGTGGAGAATGAATTTAGGGATATACCCATAACATGTGAAATAATTAGAAAGAACACTGACAAACTAATAGACATAAAAGTCCCAGGTGTGGATGAAATCCAATCCAAAGCCAAAGGAACTGGCAGAAGAACTATGCCTACTGCTGAAACTACTTTTCACAAAATCTCTGGATCGAGGGGTAGTCCCCTTGGTCCAGAGATTTTTCCAAACTTGCTCACATTTTTGGGAAACGGTAACCAGCTACTCAAACAACGGCTTTCTGGTGGATGTAGTATACATGGATTTAGGTAGGGCCTTTGATAAGGCACCACATGAAAGACTGGCAAGGAAAATTACAGACACAGTAAATGGTCAAATATTAGAATGGATAAAACAGTGGTTGAAGGAAAGAAACAGGGTCGTGCAAAATGGAAACGAATCTGAATGAAGAAATGTGGTAAGTGGGATGCCACAAAGGTCCATTTTGGGACCTACTCTTTTTGTCATATACATCAATGACATAGATGAGAATATTACAAATCACATCATCATATTTGCTGATGACACAAAGATGGTCAGGAGATGCAAATCCTTTTTAATATCAAATGCAAAACCGTGCATGTGGGGCGTAACGACCCACACCACGACTACTAAATTAATAGCATTACATTACAGCAGATTGGTGATGAAAAGGACCTTGGAGTCAAAATCCACCACTCATTAAAAGTTGCACAACAGGTGGGTGCAGCAGTCAGAAAAGCTCACCAAACTCTTGGGATAATCAACCATACTTTTGACTATAAGGAAAAGAAGGTAATGGCTCAACTGTATAAATCTGTGGCGTGCCCCCTTTTGGATTACTGTATCCAAGCATGGAGATCTCATTTTTAGAAGAACATAGCTGCTCTGGGCGAAGGTGTAATACCGGGCAACAAAAGACATTCCAGAGCCAAGTCACCTCTTGTATCCAGCTATTGGTCAATATCCACAGATCTCCAGAATTAGCTATTGGTACTGGTAGTGGCTCCAAAGAGCCTCTACTTACGAGCTATTCATGACTGTGCCACCCTTTGGGTGGCTTAATCTTTATTAATCAATCTCTTGTATCAGGAACACTTCAAGGCCACAGGGCTAACAACACTACAAACCAGGCAGGACAGGGTGGATCTCATTGAAAGTTTTAAAATACTGAACAAGTTAGAGGATATTGATCCGGATATTTCCTTCAGAAGGTCAGATGTAACACAAACAAGGAGCAACAGGTTTCATGCTCAACAAGCCACAATGTAGGACTGAGAACAGAGATGCTTTTTCACCCACAGGGGTCATTAACCCATGGAACCACCTACTAGCCTAAGCCGTAACTGCCAAAACTCTGTCGAGTTTCAACACATACCTGGAAAAGTTCATCAAGGCAAATGTAGGAGCCTTCAACAAGCTGCCAGCTTCCTGTCCTCATCAAGGCCACTAGGGCTGGTGGCCCTCATGTAAATCAGGAATGTATATAAAAATCATCACAGAACTAAGTCCTGTACTGTACTCATACCAGGAAGGGTTGAGAGCCACAGGGCTAATAACACTGCAAACCAGACATGACAGGGCTCATCTCATCGAAACGTTTTAAAATACTGAACAATTTGGAGGATATTGATCCAGACCACTTCTTAAAGAAGTCAACTGTAATGCACACTAGGAGAAAAGGCTTCAAACCACTATATAGGACAGGAAACAGGAGAAGCTTTTTCACCCCCAAGGGATATAAACCCACGGAACCCCCTACCCACCGAAGCCGTAAATGTTGCTGCAGGTTCAAATTCCAGCTGGATAAAATCAGGGGAAAATGGGGAAGGATTTTTGACAAGTCCTCGTTGAGGCCACTAGAGATATGGTGGCCCTCAGATAAATTCAGGTAATACTGATCTTCCCAAGGATGCAACCCAAAATAGTTGACTATTTACTAATAGGGGAACAGAAGCATCATTTCCATGAGTTGGAAATGAGGCAATATTGCCTCATGTTGATACTCTGCACCTGACCAATAAAAATATAAAGTGAATGTGTCAAACTTTGATTTAAATTATCAATGTATATCAAGACTTTTACCAGCAGTTGCAGTCCCAAATTAATATAATTCATACTTACGTATTTAGCCAAAAATGATCTGTTATCCTTTCCTTCTGCCTTCTCATTTTTCATGGCTTCCAACTTTTCTATGTAAGTAGCTGTATCTGGTCTGTAAAAAGAAAATAGACAAAATTCTTCATTAAAGAATTTGGATTCCCATTAAATTTATTTGGGTTTTGAATTTTAGTTCATGTTTGGCTTTGCAGTGTGAATATCTAGCTTTACTGTATATTAGGAATTATAATTTTAATATTAGGTTTATAATGTAAATATTAGGCTTTACAGAGTATATTAGACCCTTCCAAAGTTCAATTACACCTTTTAGTACCAAATGTCACTTTCAGCACTATGAACATGTCAGGGATAGGAAGGCTGTTAGACCTATACAAGTCTCCCCCAGGCCAACAGCTACTGACTTTCCCCTAGGATACGGCCTACAACAGTAGGCTTACCCCCCATGGGTACCTAGTTACTGCTAGGTGAATAGAGGCATCAGGTGTAAGAAAACATGCCGGAATGTCTCCATCCGGCGTGTAAAGTCACAACATGACGTTCTGGTTCTCAACCAACTATTCTAATCACTAACTGGCTAGAATACTTTCATAAGAATGTTACCAGTCAACCCATTACAGAACACGGTAATAGTTTTGATGCACTAATCTAGTTAAAATGGAATATCCATCACTATAATCGAGTCGGATTACCTATCGCTAACACACACACACACACACGAGCTGTTAATACCACGAGAGAAAACCCCAAAGTGAAACACTAACACAGGGGCTGGTGTTGGAGATCTAATGATGACCGTCGTGTTGTGCTGCACCAGAGCAATCTCCGGAGGTTCCCCTCGACACACACCAACAGGGGGGATCAGACCGACGCCCACCACAGAAGTCCCGGCACTGTCCACCATCATACTCACGGTCTCTGACAGTCCACTCTCATAGATCTGACACTGAGCAATTTCAAGAAAAAACATCAAGAAATCATTACTAATTACTGTAAATGGCATATTAAAATTACAAAATTATTAAAATTAAACCACATTCTAGAAACAAAAGATTGAAGGTTTTAACAAATACACTTCAGTATTCCAGTAACCAAGTACAGAACAGCATCAAGTTATTAAAAATGTCGAGACCGACTGGTTTATCAGTCGTAATTTAGAGAAGGAAGGCACTATTAGGAGAAAGCGCCCAGCCATTACGACTATATAGCACTGGGAACGGCTCAGGATAATGTTTTGGGATGGGACGAGGGGAAAGGAATGGTGCCCCAACCACTTGGATGGTCGGGAATTGAACGCCGACCTGCGTGAAGCGAGACCGTCGCTCTACCGTCCAGCCCAAGGGACGGTATTGTCACTTCTTGGTAAAATACCATGAAGTGACAATAACTGATGAGTGCTTTGTATGGTAAAGTTGGGATACTTTGCGATGTGATGAATGAGGTGATGGGTATAATAGAAAACTTAGGTAGAAAGTACAAATCCCAATAACTGTAGACTGGAATATTCGTACAATGAAAGAAATTTGTGTTGCTAACACATACTGTACATATTTTTTAAGCAAAGGGATATACATAAGCACACATGATTCATGGAGAATTATGAAGGAAGCCACAGTTATTGTCTGTGTTAGTGGAGAGAAGTAGGACAAATTATGTATGGTGATATGGTAGCAGTTCTGTAAAAGGATTTTTTTTTATAACAACATATACAAGAGTTCTTACATTTTGTACACACACAGCATTTCAGACAAGTCCTTAATCCTAATTTTTACACACACATACACACCTATATACAGGGGCTGGGAGGTTAGACTTGTGAACCTGTGAACCTGTTATTTATTCATTGCTAATTAAATTCAATGATGTAATAAAACATGGAACAAATGTAGCCATGTTAAGGGCTACAATACTGAACATGGACAAACCTGAGTTGTCTAGAGGTGTAACCTCTTGAGACAAGTATGTTTGGAAAGGTAAACCACACCAGCTGTTCACTATCCCATGTTTTACAACAATAGCCAAGCCTTGTCAACTGCAGATGCAGCCTTTCCCACAACCATGTTGTGATGACAGTTTGGTACACATGCCAGTATACCACATTCCACAACAGTGGTTTTAGGTGCTGCATGGAATACCACTAGATCATCACACAATGTTGAAATGGTTTCCCATTGTTGGGGATGAGAAACGTTATGCTAAGCGAGGTTCCCCCAGCCCACATTGACTGAATTTTTCCTAGGGTGCAATCTATGAAAGTTGTCTAACTTCCAAGTTTCTATTTACTACAAGATGACCAGACATCAGGTATAAGGAATGCACCCAAATGTCTCATCTTGAAAGGGGAAACAAACAAGGAACCATTCAGTTATGAGTAAATTGTGCCGACAATTATACTACAGAATCAGAGCCTACAAATACGTAGCTATACAACATGAACATTTAAAACTACTTACAGCCCTTGTGAATGTTGATACATAGCCCTTATCTTCTGCACCTTTGTGGAACACTCGCATGCGATACAATTCATCGTTCTCTGCAAGTGCCTGAAGAACCACACACAAGTGTACAATACTATTATTTTCATGGAAATACTGAACATAAAGTAATACAGGTCTTCACAACAAGTCTTCACAGCTTTGCATATTTTACACCCATGAGTCCATAGTTTAGTAAATATACAAAGCAAATTTAAAGTTCAAGATAAAGTATATAGCATTTGGCATGTTATGCATAAATATGGTCAAAATAAAATGAAATACTGTATGAAATTTATAATGAAATGTCGATATAATCATGAAAGAATGAAACCCTTGATGAACCAGAAAAAAAATTGTCAATGAAACCTTTATTTTCTAAATTAGCAGTCTGGATAATTCAGACAGCCTCAGTAAGACAAGTAGAGCAAATACAACACATTTACTGTACAGTACCTGGATTCATATCTAGATACACTAGCGATAAGACACCCAAGGTTATTCACCAGCTTTACCTTACCCTTGTTAGGCCCCATTCACAGCACACAAATCAGTTCTGGGCACCACACTATACAAATTCATTAATACCAGTCTAGAGAAGGATGGCAAAAGCTAACACAAGGAATTGGAATCCTCCCCAAAGAGATTAATGAAGCTTAACTTACATTCTGGAGAGACAAAGAATACAGCCCACCCATCCTCCTGTTTAGATTGTACTTATAGAAACAATGTGGACCATCGTACATATACTGACATAATGGACAATTAGAAAGTAGAATTTGCTACTATTGAATTTGGACAAACCAGAAAAGGTTTTGTATTTATCTTGATAAAACTAATCTAACTATCCTAGGCCTAATACATGCTATGAGAAGCCTTACATAATACATTTACAGTACAGTGGTACTTCGGAATGCGAGTGTCCCTGTATGCAAGTTTTTCGGAATACAAGCAGGATTTCCTCGGAAAATATGTCTCGGAACGCGAGGGTTACCTCGGGACGCGAGTTTGTCGATACGCGCACAGGCCGACCCAGCGCGTGGTGGTTCGGCGATCGTTGCCCCTCCACCCCTCAGTTTACCATTGTCTCGCGCCCAGTGACTACCCCACATCAATTCTTCTCGCGGATTTTCAGTGTTTTGTTGGATTTTTGGTGATTTGACTATACAATTTATTATTATATATCTCACCATGGGTCCCAAGAAAGCCAGTAGTAAGGATAAAGGCCATAAAGCCCATGTGAGGATGACAATAGAGGAGAAACAAGTGATCATTCGGAAGCATGAGAACGGTACACGTGTTGTTGAACTTTGTAGGCAGTACAACAAAGCCACATCAACAATATGCACTATACTTAGGAAGAAAAATGAGATTATGGGTGCTAAAGTGGCAAAAGGAGTCAGAACAATAACGAAACAAAGACCACAAATACTTGAAGAAGTGGAAAAGTTGTTATTAATTTGGATACACGACAAGGAGTTAAGGGGTAACAGTGTTTCGGAGGCCATTATTTGTGAGAAAGCCAGGGTTTGGACAGATTTGTGGTGAGGAAATCGAGCAGTGAGCCTCAACCAGGACCTAGTGGCACTCAGATAAAACGTCCCAGGGAGAGCACACCAGAAAGGTCCTCACTGCCTGATGTGATAATGGAAGGGGACTCCCCTTCCAAACAGTAACTCCTCTCCTCCTCCCCCTCCTCACCATCTTTCATACGCCTACAGCATTCAACAGCAAGGTATGTAATAACTTGAACATAGTTTTGTAGGTTTATTTAGATGAATTAGGTATAAAAATTTAGTTTGATGTGGGGTTTTTGGGGTAGTCAGGAACGGATTAATTCATTTCCCTTTATTTCTTATGGGGAAATTAGCTTCGGAATACAGTGGTACCTCGGAATGCGATTGTCCCTGTATGCGAGGTTTTCGGAAGGCGAGGTGTATTTACTCCAAAAATTTGTCTCGGAAGGCGATGGTTACTTCGGGAGGCGAGTTTGGACGCGAGTTTGTTGATACGCGTACAGCCGACCTAGCGCGCGGTGGTTCGGCGATCGTCGCCCCTCCGCCCCGCCGCCCCTCAGTTTATTATTGTCTCGCGCTCAGTGACTACCCCCACATCAATTCTTCTCGCGGATTTTCAGTGTTTTGTTGGATTTTTGGTGATTTGTCTATACAATTTGTTATTATATATCTCACCATGGGTCCCAAGAAAGCCAGTGGTAAGGATAAAGGCCAGAAAGCTCATGTGAGGATGACAATAGAGGAGAAACAAGAGATCATTCGGAAGCATGAGAACGGTACACGTGTTGTTGAACTTTGTAGGCAGTACAACAAAGCCACATCAACAATATGCACTATACTTAAGAAGAAAAATAAGATTATGGGTGCTAAAGTGGCAAAAGGAGTAAGAACATTAACGGCACAAAGACCACAAATACTTGAAGAAGTGGAAAAGTTGTTATTAATTTGGATACACGACAAGGAGTTGAGGGGTGATAGTGTTTCGGAGGCCATTATTTGTGAGAAAGCCAGGGTGTTGCACGAAGACCTTCTAAAGAATACCCCTGCAACGAGTGATGCAGATAAGAAAGAGTTTAAGGCAAGCAGGGGCTGGTTTGAAAAATTTAGAAAGAGAAGTGGTATGCATAGTGTTACAAGGCATGGGGTTATGTGATGTGATTATGGAAGGGGACTCCCCTTCCAAACAGTAACTCCTCTTCTCCTCCTCCCCCCTCCTCACCATCTTCCATACGCCTACAGCACTCGACAGCAAGGTAAGTAATAACTGGAACACAGTTTTGTAGGTTTATTTAGATGAATTAGGTAAATTAGGTATAAAAATTTAGTTTGATGTGGGGTTTTTGGGGTAGTCAGGAACGGATTAATTCATTTCCCTTTATTTCTTATGGGGAAATTAACTTCGGAATGCGAGTTTTCGGAAGGCGAGGCGTCTCCAGGAACGGATTAAACTCTTATTCTGAGGTATGCCTGTACGAGTTTTCGGAATATGAGGCGTCTCCAGGAACCAATTAAACTCTTAAACTGAGGTATGCCTGTATATGCTATACTAGGCCTATAAACAAATACGTTCAGCTTTATTTTGTCCAGACTTCATAAATTGAACAGTACAAAATACTAGTCTAATTATCCATTATGTCACTATATGAACAATGGTGCACATAGTTACTGGTAGTACTATCTAGACAGGAGGAAGGGACAAAGAATAAGGGAGGCATGGCTGACGTATACTAATGGATCCGAGAATAAGAAAGGGCATATTATTAGGGTGCTAAATATACTGTATCTACATAAAATAGAACAAAATTATTCACACAAATTGGATAAGTTTAGACAAGGACCATGATAACTATGGGTTTTGGGAATGGGGTTGTAGATTTATGGAATAAATTACCAGGTAATACAAAAGACACCTGATCACTGGATTGTTTCACGGAGAGATTAGACATGTATGAATGAATTTGGGTGGGTATAAATAGCAACTATCTCACATGGTTCAATAGGCCTTCAGCAGTGTTCTATATGTTTAGATTCTAGAAAAAGGCTAAAATTTGAATTTCCTTTTGATGTGTTATGTATTCCATTTTTTTTAAGTACTGTACTTTTTCTCAATACATATTTAGTGATTATTATAGGTTTTGAGAATTACAGTACTGTAAATTATAAAATGTAGCCATTGTCATAGTGGGGAAGTTCTTGAATAGATACTTGTTGATAGTGCAGTGCAAAATGTTGATCCTGAATACTGGCACTAAACCTGCTGGCACCAGCGATCAACTGTACTTTCCACACTTTCTTTGTACAAGTCCTCACCTTGGTTTCTTAACTGTTCTTCCTGGTTGTTTTAATCCATTCTTTTTAGGTCCCTAGACATAGGCATTATTCTAGTTAATTCAATACAGAAAACTGAAGCTGGATTCAGGGGTTCAGGCCATATTGTGGGGTTATTACTTCCAGTGGCACAATTTTATAACGACATGCAATCTCATTTTGGTGATTAGGCCTACTTAATACTAGTGAGGCTAACAAGACGTAAAGGGTCTATAATTTCAAGGAGGCGGCCTGTAGCCCCATAAAACCACCGCACTACTGAGAAAAGACCATTAAGACAAGAGTGAAAACCACAACTGTAGCTTACCCGAAGCTTATTTTCTAGTTCTGGAGTCCACTGGCGTGTGTGTGTGACCACAGCATTGCCCGACTTGACTGAGCGCACGTGGATCGTCGACCGAGGGAAGAAGGCAGGATTCGGTCCCCCATCAAGTGCATCTTCCACTACTAAGGTCAGCTGGCCATCTAGAAACTCGTCCTCCTGATGATAATAATAAACCACAATTATTTACCCAGACATATTACAGCTAGTTTAACACAATGGTTCCTAAATTGTACCATAATTGGAATCTTCTATTGTCTAACTGTTATATGTAACATTTAGCTTGCATATACCCTATTTCAAAGTGAAATAGGGAATATCCAAAGTGAACTGAAAAATCCCCCAGGCAACCTTGTTTTCTATCCCAGTCAATTATAATAATTGTCACTATCGTACAGTGCAATGTGGTCACTCGTGTGTTGATCGTACAGTGCAATGTGGTCACTCATGTGTTGATCGTCCAGTGCAATGTGGCCACTGTCATGTGTTGATCGTACAGTGCAATGTGGCCACTGTCATGTGTTGATCGTACAGTGCAATGTGGCCACTGGCATGTGTTGATCGTCCAGTGCAATGTGGCCACTGCCATGTGTTGATCGTCCAGTGCAATGTGGCCACTGCCATGTGTTGATCGTACAGTGCAATGTGGCCACTGCCATGTGTTGATCGTACAGTGCAATGTGGCCACTGTCATGTGTTGATCGTACAGTGCAATGTGGTTATCAATGACAACTTACGTTTTGTTTCGATATTTGAATACCAATGTTGCCCAGTTAATTCCAATAGCTCAATGGTGTTCAGGCGATGAGTCACAATAACGTGGCTGAAATATGTTGACCAGACCACACACTAGAAGTTGAAGGGACGACGACATTTCGGTCCGTCCTGGACCATTCTCAAAATCGACTTGAGAATGGTCCAGGACGGACCAAAACGTCGTCGTCCCTTCAACTTCTAGTGTGTGGTCTGGTCAACTTCTCAATGGTGTTGCCCAGAAGTCATGGGACTTCAACTCCCAGTACGCAATAAATAAATGACAATGACCACACTCATCTAGCCTAATGTATGACCTCCACTGCATACATAGATCTTGGAATTAATTCAACCTTTGAATACAAATACTAAAGGAAGCCACCTCCATTCACAACTTTTAGGAAAGGTTCAACAAAGATACCGAGTGTTAAAATAGTGAAGCTTTAATGCAATGGGTACAATAAGGCTAGTTGGGGGGAGGGGGAGGGGGGGCATAAAGAGCGAGACCTCACTTCCCTATAGTCACTGATAGGTAAGTACAGTACCTTCCTTTTGAATATAGTACTGTACAGTATTTAAAAAAGAATATAAACAACTTTTTGTTTGATCATGGCTGCTACGGTGTACCACAATGTAGCAGATCACAACAAGTGGGATATGCAGATGATGTCCTAATACAAGCTCCCACCTTGGGAAAAATTGAACAGTCTATTGAACTCCTTGGAAGCAAATGTATTGAGCTTGGTTTCACTCTCTCCACAAACAAGACGAAGGCATACTCCCATCACAAGCGGAGAGCAAATGAAGAACTGCAAATTAATGGTGTAACACTTGAATGGGTTGACCACTATCGGTACCTTGGCGTCACTGTCGGTTCTAACAAGGGAAAGAAAGAGGAGCTCAATCAACTCATAGGAACATGCAAAAGTCAACTCAGGGCACTGAAACCTATGACCTGGAATGGACATGGAGCCTCTATTGCCGTGCTTAAAATGATGTACACAGCTTATGTGCGCTCCGTCATAGACTATGCCGCACCAGTTCTGTGCACCTACTCCCAAAGCGATATGAAAAGGCTTGAAAGCATTCAAAATGAAGCCATGACAATCATTCTTGGAGTTCCAAGAACTGCCAAAACGTCTAATCTACGAGAGGAGTTGTCCCTTCCCAGTGTTAAAAGCAGAATTCAGGAGCTGAATGCTAAGCTTGCAATTAGGATAGCCAGAGATCCCCATTACAATGATATTGCTAAAAAAAACCGAGCTCTGTGTTACTTTCAGGGGGAAACAGAAGCAAAAAATGGCATCACAGATCAGTCTGCTACCTCAAAGAGCTTCACCTGCTTGAGCAAGCCCGTGAGCTCCTGCCTGTAGAGAGGTTACCTCCCTGGGAGGATGACTCATGCAAGATCATTATCAATGAAATGGCAACAAAAAAATCCAACATGTTACCACAAGAAATGAGGCACAAGTATCTCGAGGAAATTTATAAAGAAGCCGGAGATGAACTAGATCAAATCTACACTGACAGATCATCTAATCCTGTCAATGGCAGGGCTGGTGTAGCATACACGGTAATCAAAAATAATACTTTCCAACGCAGAAATGAAGAAAAAGCATGTATTGAGAACTATGCCTCTTCAACACAAGCAGAGCTAACTGCCATTGTTATGGCGTTAAGGTTTCTTGAACGGAACACTAATGGTGCAGTGATTTGCACCGATTCAAAAGCAGCACTGCAAAGCCTAAGTAAAAATTGAGCAGAAAACCTTGCGATAGTCGCTGAAATTAAGAGAGCTGTGAAAGTACTTACCAATCAGGGAAGAGTCATCAAGTTTCTGTGGATCCCCTCCCATGTTGGAATATATGGGAATGAACGAGCAGATGTGCTAGCTGCTGAAGGCGCTGAAGGAGACCATATTGAATACTTCATACCCAAGACTCTACTACAAATTAGAGGTATTGTCAGGCAACATCACCATGACAAGGTAACTGAGGAAAGGAGGATAGAAGCACAAACCAGTGAATCTATACGATGGTACAACATGGTTGCAGCTGGCAACCCCAATCATTATGGCCGAAGAGGAGGAGGAGGAGGGAGAGAATCAGTAATAGCGAGAATCCGTCTTGGATACAAATATCCATGGAGATATGGAATGGAAACAACAGTTGATCAGCGAAGTTGCAGAATCTGTGGTGAAAGCGATGGACACCGCCTTGACCACTATCTACGTGAATGTGAACACCTGAGAGAAATCAGAAGTATGTGTAGAATAATAAACCCCACATTGTTTAAGTTAGGAAAACACTATTTGTCAAATATTGATACTGTTCTTAAAAGATTTCCCCATTTTGCACTCGCAAGATAACGTAAGCTTTTAAGGGTTGATAGATGTTAATCTTCTTGTTTGAGGAGCTGTTCACTTGAAACAGTTAAGCAAGTCCCAGCTGTGTCTGGGTACAAGTGACAGGATGAACAACCCAGCGGGTTTTCTTCCTATTGGGGAGTGTTGTACATGCTGCTATGGCGGTATGTTCACTCGCAAGATGAGTGGCGCTGCCCAATAAACTCGCCCCTCGGGGCAAAATTTAAAAAATTTAAATGTAGCAGATGTAGCAATGTACCACAATGTTCCCAATAGATTTGGGAATTATGAGGTCCGACGACCTGACAGTGAACATAACCAGGAAAATATAGCGACAGTCAGGAAAACAACAGGATGGATTATGAGAACATTCAAATTCAGGGATCCCACCACAACGCTCATACTATTTAAATCACTGGTGCTGTCCTGTCTAGAGTATTGCTCAGTACTCACTTCCCCTTTCAGAGGAGAAATTTCTGACGGGGATACAGAGAACACATTCGGCACGCATAGACACAATAAACCATGTAAACTACTGGGACCGTCTCAAAGTTCTCAAGATGTACTCTCTGGAAAGGAGACAAGAAAGGTATCAAATAATATATACAGAACAAGGAAGATACTGAAAATCCAAGTCCCAAGTTTGCACAGTAGAGTAACAGCATACTGAAGTGAAAGATACGAAAGGAAATATAGAATAGAACCAGCGAGGAGTAGCGGTGTCATAGGCACAATCAGAGAACACTGAACATCAGGGGGTCAACAGCTGTTCAATACTCTCCCAGCAAGCATTAGATATACAGTGTACCTTGGTTTATGACTGCCCTAAATTATGATTTTTTTGGTATATGATGTCAAATGCCTCGTAAAATTTGAATTGGTATAAAATGTTTGCCTTGGAATACGACATCTGTTGAAACCTGAATGGGTCGAGCGAGTGCATGGTGTTGCTGGGCACGGGCTAGGCACCTAGTTTACCATTGTATCCCGCCTAGTGATGACCGAGCTTAAACTCTTGGTAAAGACTTTCATTCTTTTTCTCCACTTTTGGGTTCTGAACATAAAAGTTTTTATTATATAACATGCCATGGGTCCCAAGAAAGTCAGTAGTAAAGTTCAACCTAAGAAAATAGTTGAGAGGATGACTATAGAGCTAAAATAAGAAATCATTCATAGTGAATGAATGTGATGTCTCACTACAGACAAGTGTTAAAACATTGGGAAAACAAATGTTTTTAGAAAGATTCTTTGCAAGACAAGCAAGCAATGAGCCACAACCAGGTCCTAGTGGTATGCCTACAAAACATAGGAGAAACAGTTTCCCAGAAAATCTCATTACTGCCTGATGTTATAATGGAAAGGGATTCCCCTTACAAACACTAACACCACCACTCCTCCCACCGTCTTCCATTTGCCAACAAGAGTCGTCACTAAAGGTAAGGTATAGTAAAAAAAATATGAGCAGTATTCAGTATAAAATGCATTTTTAAGTTAATATTTTTGGGTGTGTGGAAAGAATTCATTCAATTTACATTTTTTTTATGGAAAAATTTGTTTTGGTTTACGATTTTTTGGTGTACGATCTGTCTCTTGGAATGGATTAAAATCGTAAATGAAGGTACCGCTGTACTGCCGGAACAAAGGTGGAGTTCAAGAACTAATTAGATAAATTCTTGCAAGAAGAACCAGACCAACCAGGCTGTAGTGGATATGTGGGCCCACGGGTAACTGCAAGCAACAGCCTGTTAGATCAAGCTATCTAGCCGAGCCTGGCCTCGGGAGTAAAACAGGTTGCCAAACAGTAGAACAGCTTGGGGAGGTTGTTCCGGTTGCCAGAACAACCGTGGACATCTTCAAGAAAAAACTAAATAGTTTTCTTCAAGGAGTGACGGACCAACCGGGCTGGGGCGAGTATGTGGGCCTGCGGACCGCTCCAAGCAAAAGCCTGATGGACCAAACTCTCAAGTCGAGCCTGGCCTCGGGCCGGGCTTGGGGAGTAGAAGAACTCTCAAAACCCCATCAAGCAAGCAGGTATCAAGCAAAAGAACTCTTGAGACCCTCTCCAGGTAAGATCCAGGTAAATGTAATAGTGATGAAGGCCAGAAGGTCCTTTGACTACTTCCTAGGTATAAAATAAAGCTAGAGATCACACTTTTCTGGTATTTTCTATACTTTTGAATAAAGATCTACCATTAAAAAGGAAAAAGCAAAAAAATTATTATTTAGGGGAGGCAGGCAGCACAGCACAGTTTGGATGACAATTTTCATGATGCCCACATTCTGGACGACAAGTGTGCAAAAATGTGTCAAGTGAGAAAAGGAAAATTCATTGCTTAAAAAAAAAAAAAAAATTGAAAGTGGTAAGAAAATCGTTGAAGATTAACAGGTTACACTGCAATGATTGGTTGTTATGAGAGCACGACAACGTTGCCAATCTTTGAAAAGAACATATTGTAGGTCTTGTACTTGTGCACAGAACAGAACAACAAAATGTCGATTAGTACAGTTGACTTCGTTCTCGACTCAACACTGGGGAGCCTGGGTTCGATTCCCAGATGGAATACAAAAGGTTCAATCTGTTTCTTTCACCTAATTCCCCTGTTCACCTAGCAGTAAACAGATTCCTAGGAATTGGACAATTTTTGTGAGGCTGTATCCTGAGGAAGTTCAGTCGTTTAACCCTAAATGGAACTTAAATACCCACCTAAAGTATATATGTATACTGTATATATGTATGACAATTGGGAATAATTATTATACTCTAAAACAAATTGAAACATTTAGGGTATTTTATGGAAACATGTTAGAATAACAATAACCCACATACAGTACTTCCGCAGTTCTTATAAAAAGTGAATGCACAGTCTTTAACCCTTCAGTTGCACAACAAATCATATGATGGGTTGAGTGACTTGCTATAAATTGCGCATCCCATCATATTATATATTGGAGTACTACGCAAGATTTAAATGGCCCGCGGATACACGGGGTTCACCTCACCTTCATCAGGGCTCTTGTAAACAGACGCCATTTAAAAAAAAAAATCGTGGGCGAAATTCTTGGGTGTGAGGGCCTCAGTATTAAGTGAGCCACCAAGCCTGATGCACGCAGCATGAGCTCACAGCACTGCTGTTCAGCTTGTGACCACAGCATTGCCAAAAAATGCCATAATATACATGTTCATGCTATTATTTAGCGATGATAGTATTACAGAAGACCCCTGTAATAAAAATGACCAGGATTCTGATAATAGCAGGATTGTTGTCATAATTAGTGCTGTAGTGGGAGGAGTAATCTTGGTGGGGAGGAAGATAGCATTGTCTGCTGACTCTTGTGTGACCATCTTTTACTGTCTGGACTCACTATACTAGCTTAGTTGTATGCTATGGTACACAAAACATGCAGATACTTTTATATGACGTCTGTATATAAAAGCAAAAACAGTATGGTGGGTGGAGAATGGTTGCAAGTCAGGTGAAGTGAGGTGAGGGATAGAGTGGCAGCCAGTGGCGGGTTGCCACCGCCACTCAGCATACCAACTTAGTGGTTCGTTATGGTGAACACGAATGTAGATACTTATATATAACGTGTATATACAGTGTAATAACAGCAAAAGGAATGTTTGGAAGAAGCCATTTTGGTGATGGGTGTGGCAACATCTGCATGATTTGTCATGTTGGTAGAGGTGGTCACTATGCTCTTTGGGCATTATACCGGCTTAGTTGAACAGTTATTGTGAACAAAATGTGTAGATACTTATACACAGTTTAACACCTGTATATAGGGTAATAACACCACAAACAGTATTGTTGGGGTGAAATTTTAGTGCGTCTGACCTTGAATGTGTGAGGGAAGCAGCCGCTACCTGACTGTGTGTAGCGACGTCTCTTAGTGCCTGAACTAACTATATCAACTTAGTTGTACAGTTGTGGTGAACAAAACATGTAGATTCTTATATATAATGTCTATATAGTGAATAAAAGCAAAAACAGTATGGTAGGAGGAGAATGTGGACGAGTGAGGTGTTGAGGGAGCGAGTGGCAGCGAGTGGCTGGCTGGTGTGTGCTGGTCACTCCTCATTGCTTTTTGACTCATAATACCAACTTAGTGGTTCATTATGGTGAACAAAACATGCAGATACTTATATATATATATAACCTGAGTATATAGTGTAATAACTGACAAAGTATTTGTTCACTGATGAACATAATTGAATCACCAATATGCACACCATATTTTTGAGTACAGCGATGATTCACTCATTTTATTATATAAATATATCACACTACACTCTATTGAATAATATTACAGCAAAAAACTACGAAAAATCAGAGACATTTAAATAATTAGGTAATTATCTCTCTCTGGCAACTCCGGCCTGACAGCTGGCAAGCAACCAACTGTCTGGGACGCACGCTGAGTCCGTGCCTGTTTTTTGCCAGATTTCCCCGCCCAATAGCGGGCAATATATGCCACTTGTGATTTTTTTATTATTTTTCCTATGATCAGAAACCACTAACAGGTTTAGAATTTTTTTTTTTTTTTGTATACGCCTGTGGGTGGCAAATGCTCATTAGCCCTGAGCATCACAAGGGTTAACCCACAAGACGACACAAATAGACACCTCTAAGGGTGCATTATGGGGTAATAAATGGGGGTCTGAAGACCAGGGGGTAAGATTCACAAAGCAGTTATGCAAGCACTTACGAACGTGTACATCTTTCCTCAAACTTTGACTGCTTTGGTTACATTTATTAAACAGCTTACAAGCACAAAAACATCCCAATCAACTGTTGTTATTGTAAGCCTCCTTGTGCTTCCGAGCTCATTAACCGTTTAATAATTGTAAACAAAGCCGCCAAAGATCGAGAAAAGATGTACAGGTTCGTAAGTGCTCACTTTACTACTTCGTGACTCTGGCCCCAGGATTCAAAATGAACCCAGCTTTTGACCCTTAAACACAAACAAATAACCAAATGCAGACGATAAGTCACAATAACGTGGCTGAAGTATGTTGACCAGACCACACACTAGAAGGTGAAGGGACGACGACATTTCGGTCCGTCCTGGACCATTCTGAAGTCGATTGTGATGAGGGAATGTTTGTTGTTATAGATTCAGCTACTCGGAACAAATTCCAAGAAGCACGGGCTATGCTGAGCCCATAAATTACCAGGCACAGTAGCGGGGCAAGTAGCGTGATGAGGGAAGATTGATGATTGATGAAGATGAAGCCACCCAAAAGGTGGCACGGGCATGAATAGTTCGCAAGTGGTAGCCCTTTTGAGCCATCACCAGTATCAATAGATGATACTGGAGATCTGTGGAGGTGCGACTGCACCCTGCGTGACGGGAGATGTCTCCCGGACCAAATGGTGACCAGATGGTGATGGCATGAGGGAAGGAGATGAAGGCAATAAATAGACGAGAGAGAGGCGAGGAGCAAGGCATAGGTACGAAAGGTAAGGTGTAGTAGAGGGGATAGTAGTAGGAATAAGAACTGCAGAAGGCCCATTGGCACATACGAGGCAGCTCCTATTTATAACCACCGAATGAGAAGGGGATAGTAATAGGACCAAGAAGAGGATAGCAAGGGAACGTAAGAGAAAACAATGAACAGATAAAGGAAAGAGAAAGAAAGATAAATACAACCAATACAGTTGGATTCGTTCTCGACTCTCAGTTGAAAATTCTGGGTTTGAATCGCAGGCAGGAGAGAACTGGTTGGGCACATTTTCTATCAGCTAACGTCCCTGTTCACCTAGCAGTAAATATGTACTCGGGAGTTAGTAAGCTTGTTGTTTGGGGGGAGGGGTTCTCCTGGGGGAGGGGTCCTCCTGGGGGAGGGGTTCTCCTGGGGGAGGGGCAGTAGTTGCACCTTCGGGGAGTATGGGGGGGGGGGGGGCGTGGATCAAAACCTTACATCAAGTTGGCAGACACGGGTCTCCCCCCCATGGCGGCGGCTCCAACCTCACCACACTGTGTTATACTCCCCAGCTCGCCACCACACATGTGTGAGCCTTGAGCCCAACACCTGAGACCCACCAACCCATCACCTGGAAGCCCTGAGTGAGGCGAGCGAGGAACACTAGGAGGAGGAAGGCCGCTCCCGACGCCACAACACCTGTCATCTTGGAGTGAGTGCCGGCCAAGGCAGCCGCAACTACGGATCTCTCTCCCACTTGTGGTCGCTTCCAACACTGTTACCACGTTTATTATCATTTGTTTTTATTAATAATCTTAGCTGTACACAGCATTGTGCTGCTACCAAATTCAAATTCATTTTTTTATTTAGGTAAAAGTAATACATAGAAGATCAGTTACAAACAATGTTGGAATTTATAGATAGAGCTAGTACATACAATACCTAATTGCCCGAAACGCTATGCGTACTAGTGGCTTTAAGTATTGTATGTACTATCTCTATCTTTAAATCCAACATTATGTATGTAACTCAATGTATGTACCTTTATCTGAATAAAAAATCTAGATCTAACGCTACTAATACGCACAGCGTTTCGGACAGTACGCTATTCTTTATGAAAGATTATACGGTTTAGAGCCAAAACTGTAACAATAAACTTAATACATTAATTGTAAGTGACTCTATATCATCCTTAATTGCTCTCAATTCTTTGAAAAAAAAAAGTTGAGCAGTCCCCGTGGCGTAGTAGTAAGACGCTCGCTTAGCGTTTCGCAAGCGCTTTGTCCTGGGTTCGTATCCTAGCCGGGGAGGATTTACTGGGTGTCAATATCTAAAACTAGCCTCTGTTTACCCAACAGTAAAATGGGTACCTGGTTGTTAAACGATTTGGCGGGTCGTATTCCAGGGAACATATAATTAAGGACTTGCCCGAAACGCTACGCATGCTAGTGGCTGTACAAGAATGTAAGAAATTAACTCTTGTTCTATACATTGTTCAATGTATATATATATATATATATATATATATATATATATATAGAGAGAGAGAGAGAGAGAGAGAGAGAGAGAGAGAGAGAGAGAGAGAGAGAGAGAGAGAGAGAGAGAGAGAGAGAGAGAGAGAGAGAGAGAGAGAGAGAGAGAGAGAGAGACAGAGAGAGAGAGAGAGAGAGAGAGAGACATAACTGTAACATGCTCGTGTGTGAAGCAAGACACAAATAAAACAATTTTATTAATGATGGTAACAGAGTCCATTTCATGTGGTCTCCATATCATGTTGGCCTCCGAATGCATGATAGAGCTGATAAGTTAGCCAAACAATCTGCCTTTAAAGGAGACTTTGAGTGTAACCTTGGATTGTCAATGAGCAATCTAAGAGCAGCAGTACACCGAGAACTTCAACAAAATCTTGTAGATCTGAGGCAAAGTGAAATTGACACCAGTAATTCCATCTATCATCATACTATCATGCAAGAGGAGCCACACATCTATGGTTCATCCAATAAAATCAGCAGACTTCTAGATGTTACTACTGCTCGGCTTAGACTTGGTTACAAGTATCTCTGGGAATTCTTATTATCTGCCGACGTAGACCTGACCAAATGTAAACTGTGTCAACAAAATTATTCGCACACCCTCCGTCACTATGTGATGGAGTGCGAAAAGATGCGTGAATTCAGAGACATTTATATTACACATGTTCCAGAGATGTGTAAATGTTTAATTCAAAAATTAAAAATAAAAAAAATTCAAATTCAAATGTTTATTCAGGTATAGTACATACATACAAGAGGTTATACAAAAATTGATAGATTTATAGATAGAACTAGTACATACAATGCCTAAAGCCACTATTACGCAAAGCGTTTCGGGCAGGAAAAACATTAAAGACGAAAACTTAATACTAATTGAGATTAAAGTATAAAATGTGTCGAGAACAAATAAAAATAAAAAAAGGGGGGGGGGAATGTCAGAAAAAACAGCACAAATACAATTAATTCGACAAACAGCGTTGTTTAAAAATAACAGACATGGGTTGACAATATAGGGGTAAGGTAGGTTACAGGGAATTTATTAGGTAGTGCTTCGTTTTTATCTTAAACTGGCTGAGAGAGGTACAGTCTTTAACATGGTTGGGAAGGTCATTCCACATTCTGGGTCCCTTGATTTGTAGAGCATTTCTAGTTTGATTAAGTCGTACTCTTGGAATATCAAAAAGGTATTTGTTTCTGGTGTGGTGCTCATGGGCTCTGTTACAACCTTCAAGGAAGCTTTTGAGGTCAGGATTGGCATTACAGTTCAGCGTTATATATATATATATATATATATATATATATATATATATATATATATATATATATATATATATATATATATATATATATATATATATATATATATATATATATATATATGCAGAATAACCACATATGAAAAATAGAAACTGCTTAACGCGTTTTCGGCTAATTCGCCTTCATCAGAGCAAAGTAGAATCACCTTCATCAGAGCAAAGTTTCTACTTTGCTCTGATGAAGGCGAATTAGCCGAAAACGCGTTAAGCAGTTTCTATTTTTCATATGTGGTTATTCTGCATACTTGGATCAGTGTTTTTGTGATCATTGTTGCATATATATATATATATATATATATATATATATATATATATATATATATATATATATATATATATATATAATACACATGAGAGGATGTGCAGTGACTTAATATCTAACATATTCAGAGATTTGAGTAAGGATACCGAGTGCTGTTTAGGGCCAGAGTTAGATATTGTCCTAATAGCAGCTTTGTGTTGAGTAATTAGAGGACGTAAATGATTTTGGGTAGTAGAACCCCAAGCACAAGTACCATAGTTGAGATATGGATAGATGAGGGAGTAGTAGAGCGTCACCAGGGCAGGGCGAGGTACATAATATCTGATCTTAAAAAGAATGACAACAGTTTTTGAAACTTTTTTTGATATATTTAGCATGTGCCCCTGGAAATTCAGCTTGTGGTCAATGAGAACGCCAAGGAATTTGCCATCTATTTTGTTACAAATTAGGGTATTGTTTATCCTAAGATTTATTTGATTAGAGGATTTATTGCCAAACAGAATATAGAAAGTTTTGTCAATGTTAAGGGTGAGTGTTGGCAGTTAGCCAAAGATGGACTTTATTTAGCTCAGTATTCACTGTGACATTTAGAGCAAGGGAGTCAGGACTGGAGTAAATGAAGGTTGTGTCGTCAGCAAAAAGAATTGGTTTGAGGTGTTGGGAGGCATTTGGAAGGTCATTAATGTAGATGAGAAAGAGGAGAGGGCCAAGTATGCTGCCCCGAGGAACACCAATGTTGATGGGTAGGGTGGGAGAAATTGAATTATTCACAGAAACATACTGGAGCTTGTCAATGATCTGCTACCAGAAATCTTAGCCAAACTGAGAGGCCAGTTTGCTAAGTGTAGGTAGAAAATGAGTGACTAACCTATCCACCGCTGCCCACTGGATGGGTTTGGTGTCCCCTACCGCCCACAGGATGGGTATGGGGCCCACTACCGCCCACAGGATGGGTATGGGGTCCACTACCGCCCACAGGATGAGTATGGGGGTCCACTACCGCCCACAGGATGGGTATGGGGTCCACTTCTGCAGTTGTTGTTGTGTTGATTTAGGGGCGACGACGATCGTGGGATCGGATGCGCCCCGGCTCCCCGATACCAGGACTCCACCCCCAGGAAGCAGCCCGTGACAGCTGACTAACACCCAGGTACCTATTTTTACTGCTAGGTAACAGGGGCATAGGGTGAAAGAAACTCTGACCATTGTTTCTCGCCGGCGCCTGGGATCGAACCTAGGACCACAGGATCACAAGTCCAGCGTGCTGTCCGCTCGGCCGACCGGGGTCCCTATAGTCTCTTCAGGCCATAGACCCTACAATCTCATCAGGCCACAAATTTTACAGTCTCTTCAGGCCACGGACATGACGGATGAAGCGGAAGGTATGGCGAAGGATGTCATGACAGACGTCTTCGTCTCTCGCACCTGCCCCGTCAAGGAGAACGGGAACTGTGAAGCGGGGAATATTCAGCCTACGAACAGCACTCTGTAGTCTGATGCGAGCGCTATGAAATCGAGGGCAGTGAAGAAGAAGGTGTTCCACTGTATCCTCCTGGGTCGGACACCACTGGCAGTATGGGGAATCTACCAGCCGTAGACGATGGAGATGTGCGGCCAGGCAGGTGTGCTCAATCCGGAGACGAGTGATGGCAGTGTCGAGGAGTTGAGAATGATGACGAGTCCATGGACGCGGGGTGGAATCCTCCAGTAGACCCGCCAGAGAGGAGGACCTGAGTGCTGGCTCCATCATTGCCTCCCAACTTGCGAGGCAAGCCGCCCGGAGTTGCGGGAGAATTTCGGAAAGGTCTAGAGGCACATTTGTAGAGTCATGGAGAGCATGCGCCATCCCTGCTGCTGCGTCGGCCACCTCATTGCCTTTAATACCGACATGTGATGGAAACGTTTGGAGATAGATGGACCAACCTGGAGTAACAGAGTATGACAGCAGTTCTCCACGGATCTGTGACACAGTATGACGATGGACTCGTGGACGCCGAGATGAGATCAGATGTAGGGCTGTAACTGAGTCCACGTAGAAAACCACTGCAGAGGGCCCTGAAAGTTGTCGAAGGAGTCGTAAGGCTAGTAAGATTGCAAACAGTTCCCCGGCCAGGCACGAATGAGCAGGGGAGAGTTTCCACGTCTGACAGAAGGAAAAAGGAGCAAAGTATGCTGCCGCAGATGTAGATGGTGGCTGATCTTTGCGGGACCCATCCGTGTAAACCTCCAAGTATCCAGAGTATAAGGAGGCTCGTAGGTCTGCAAAAATTAAAGGGGCCAAACCCTCTAAATCTCTCTTCAAACGAGGAGGCTTGGAAAAGTCGACAGAAACCCGAATGAGCTCTTCTGCCCACGGAGGCACCGATGAGATGATCGGGCCAGGGGTGAGTACAGGGACGGGAAGGGGAAACTGTGAATATGCATCCAAAGCCCGGACGACGAAAGGCAACTGACGACGTCGGGAACGTCCAGCCGGCACATTCCACCACTTAGCCTCGAGCTGGAGACGAGTAAGTGGATGGGTAGCAGGGAGACGCACTATCCGTTGAAATTGGCGGCAGTGGACGAGAAGACGTTCAAAGCTCAGGGGCCATAGCCCCGACTCGGCATGGAGAGAAAGAACTGGTGAGGAGGGCATAGCTCCTAGCGCTGAGCGAAGGGCACCATTTTGAATGGGATCCAACATTGCCAAGACAGATGCTGCTGCTGAGCCATAGACTTCACTCGCATACATGATCTTGCTATGAATGAAGGCCTTATAGAGAGCTAGGAGCGACTCCCGTGAAGCCCCCCATGCCGCACCAGAGAGCCGTTTCATGATGTTCACGCGACGACGGCATGAGGCCCGAAGGTAGTCCACATGATGCCTCCACGTCAGCCGAGGGCTATCTAGAACGACCCCCAGCCACCTGTGTTCCGTAGCGATCGGGAGACGACAGCCCCCGACGGTCACCACTGGCTGGTCTGGTAAGCGGGTCCAGGTGAAACTCATGACGCAACTTTTCACAGGGTTAATGGAGAGCCCCTTCCCCAGCACAGTTGCTGAGAACACAGTCATGGCATTTTGCATGAGCCTTGTGCCTCTAGGAGAGTGGCACCATCCGCCACGAGGGTTACATCGTCGGCATAGGCTAAAACCTGGACCCCCCGGAATACAGGGAGATCAGACAGAAGAATAGAGAATAATAGTGGGCTCAGAATCGCTCCCTGGGGGACACCACGCGAGACAGGGCGGGACGTAGAGACGACTCCACCAACCGCCACTTTGAATGAGCGGCCCTGTAGATAGTTTTGGAACCACCTCAATGTCGGACCCGAGAGACCTAGTCGAGCCAGACTCTGAAGGACAGCAGAATGAGACGCAGAGTCAAATGCACTCTTGATGTCGAAGAATGCTGTAAGGAGCACTCTTCTCCGGCGATAAGTGTCCATTATTCGATGTTCCAAGGAGAGGAGGCAGTCCATCGTGCTTCTTCCCAGCCGAAATCCACTGATACCCTCTGGTAAAAGACCTGAGGTTTCCACCACCCATTGTAGCTGGGTGTGAACAAGACAAGACGTTCCAACAGTTTCCCGAGACATGGAAGCAGACTTATGGGCCGATATGAACTCGGGACAGACGGATCCTTCCCTGACTTGGCCAATGGTAGAAGAACGGCGTGTTTCCACGGGGCAGGGAAGACACCAGAGGACTAGCAGGCGTACGTTGTAGAAGTGAAGGAGGTGGGAATGAAGGATCTTTGGTGCCCTCCGAACAAATTCATATGGGACGTTGTCTATCCCTGGTATAGTGCCCGACCTAGAGAGTGACAGAGCGTCCTTCAGCTCAACAGATGTAAATGGACGATCCAGGTCCTGAGTTAGTCCTATACCCTGTCGGGAGTCCCATCCAATGGAACTCACAGAAAGTAGCGGGGAACGGTAAACATCTTCAAAGTGGTCAGCCAAGAGTTCGGCTATTTGTACTTCCCCCAGGCCCCCATTACCACTGGGGTCTCTGAGTGGGATGGAAGGCCGGGAGTACCTACCTGTCATCTTGCGAACAAAGGCCCAGGCTCCCGCAGAGGTGGAGTCGAATCGGAGAGAGGCACAGTAATCAGCCCAGGCCTTGCGTTTGGCAAGGAGGACTGTTCGTCTACACCTGGCGTCCACCCTGCGGAAGGTCTGCCACTGCAGTGAAGTAGGGTGGCGCCGCCACGAATTCCACGCACGTCGCCGGTCCAGTACTGCCTGCCAACATTCAGGATTCCACCACGGTGCCCCACGGCGGGAAGGATTGGTTGTCTGGCCTCTAGTCCTCCTAAAATGCCGAGAGCCTACACTGAAGAGGGACTCTGAGAGAGCATCCGCTGACCCATGCAGATCTGCAGTAACTGCGGGAAGGGTGGACCAGTCATCCGCCTCATAGCCATGTCACCCCTCTTCCGAGAAGATCCATTTGGATCTTCGGGAGGTCAGAGCAGAACGAACAGTACCCCCTGAAGGAGATGACGATGGGCAGGTGATCACTACCCAGGTACGGCCCGGTCCATATCTGGACCGGGCCGTACCCGTACCCGTACGTAAATAAATGTTAATTTTGAACACTGATGTAATTTCTGTACAATGTATTTGTTCCTGTTGCATAGAAGTCTGTGTTGCCGTTTAATATTTAGTTTAATTTTGTTGTATTTTGTTTGACTACTTTATTACTTTGCATTCATGAATGTGGCCAGCTGCTAAAGCATTTTGTATTCACATTGTATGTTTCTAAGTTTATGTAATACAAATATTCTATAACCCACAGTTGTGGTGTGTGGCCCTCATGGCCACACAAATGTGGCCCATATGACCCTCTTGGGCCTCTCAGTTGTGGTGTGAGGCCCTCATCACCACGAAAAAGTGGCCCATAGAGCCCTCGAGGTGGCCCACAGTTTGACATGCCTGCGTTAAACTGTAATAATTACATTGCGAGAACCACCAAGAACAGGGAAGTCCCCCCCCCCCCCCCCACCAAACTACCATTCACAGAAGAAAATGTTCCAACCAGTTATCGAGGGGAGACTCAAACCCAAGGTTTGGCAGCACTGACCACGGCGTTAAAGATATCTTCACCATTCTTACAGACAATATGGAAGATGAGGTTACTCATTAAAAAAATAATACCACCAACACTCTTCCTAGAACTTTATTAATTATAAATTGATTGGAGCTGTGTACCATGAGGTACCCACAGGGAGAGTGTACCCCATGGTACCCACAGGGAGAGTGTACCCCATGGTACCCACAGGGAGAGTGTACCCCATGGTACCCACAGGGAGAGTGTACCCCATGGCACCCACAGGGAGAGTGTACCCCATAAGGTACCCACAGGGAGAGTGTACACCATGGTACCCACAGGGAGAGTGTACACCATGGTACCCACAGGGAGAGTGTACACCATAAGGTACCCACAGGGAGAGTGTACACCATGGTACCCACAGGGAGAGTGTACACCATAAGGTACCCACAGGGAGAGTGTACCCCATAAGGTACCCACAGGGAGAGTGTACCCCATAAGGTACCCACAGGGAGAGTGTACCCCATAAGGTACCCACAGGGAGAGTGTACCCCATAAGGTACCCACAGGGAGAGTGTACCCCATAAGGTACCCACAGGGAGAGTGTACCCCATAAGGTACCCACAGGGAAAGTGTACACTATAAGGTACCCACAGGGAGAGTGTACCTCATAACCCGCCAAACACACACCGAAACTACGACGTTGGTACAACGTTCGAACAAGTATTAACACCACCTAACCAGATATAACAACCAATATAGCACGTTGTAACAACGTTCTAATACGTCATAAACACGTTAAGCCAAGATTTAACAACTTTATTACAAGTTGTAACAAGCGGAAAATAGAGACAGTTTCGGTTTGTGTTTCCAGGGAAGGTACCCACAGGGAGAGTGTACCTCATAAGGTACCCACAGGGAGAGTGTACCCCATAAGGTACCCACAGGGAGAGTGTACCTCATAAGGTACCCACAGGGAGAGTGTACCTCATAAGGTACCCACAGGGAGAGTGTACCCCATAAGGTACCCACAGGGAGAGTGTACCCCATAAGGTACCCACAGGGAGAGTGTACCCCATGGTACCCACAGGGAGAGTGTACACCATGGTACCCACAGGGAGAGTGTACACCATGGTACCCACAGGGAGAGTGGGAGCATGTGGTACCCTGGGAGCTCCCAGGCCCCCCATCCACCACCGCTCCCAGGCTCCCCATCCACCACAGCTCCCAGGCTCCCCATCTATCAGAGCTCCAAGGCACCCCATCTATCAGAGCTCCCAGGTTCCCCATCTACCAGAGCTCCCAGGCTCCCCATCCATCAGAGCTCCCAGGCACCCCATCTATCAGAGCTCCCAGGCTCTCCATCCATCAGAGCTCCCAGGCACCCCATCTATCAGAGCTCTCAGGCTCTCCATCCATCAGAACGCCCAGACTCCACATCCATCAGAGCTCCCAGGCTCCCCATCCATCAGAGCTCCCAGGCTCACCATCCATCAGAGCTCCCAGGCACCCCATCTATCAGAGCTCCCAGGCACCCCATCTATCAGAGCTCCAAGGCACCCCATCTATCAGAGCTCCCAGGTTCCCCATCTACCAGAGCTCCCAGGCTCCCCATCCATCATAGCTCCCAGGCACCCCATCTATCAGAGCTCCCAGGCTCTCCATCCATCAGAGCTCCCAGGCACCCCATCAATCAGAGCTCCCAGGCTCTCCATCCATCACAGTTCCCCATCCACCAGAGCTCACAGCTCCCCATCCAACAGAGCTCCCATCCTCCCCATCCACCCGAGCTCCCAGGCTCCCCATCTATCAGAGCTCCCAGCCTCCACATCCACCAGAGCTCCCAGGCTCCTCATCCACTAGAGCTCCCAGGCTCCCCATCCACCAGAGCTCCCAGGCTCCCCATCCACCAGAGCTCCCAGGCTCCTCATCCACTAGAGCTCCCATGCTCCCCATCCACCAGAGCTCCCAGGCACCTCATCCACTAGAGCTCGCATGCTCCCCATCCCTCAGAGCTCCCAGGCTCCCCATCCATCAGAGCTCCCAGGCACCCCATCTATCAGAGCTTCCAGGCACCCCATCTATCAAAACTCCAAGGCACCCCATCTATCAGAGCTCCCAGGTTCCCCATCTACCAGAGCTCCAAGGCTCCAAATCCATCAGAGCTCCCAGGCACCCCATCTATCAGAGATCCCAGGCTCTCCATCCATCAGTGTTCCCAGGTTCCCCATCCATCAGAGCTCCCAGGCACCCCATCTATCAGAGCTCCCAGGCACCCCATCTATTAGAGCTCCAAGGCACCCCATCTATCAGAGCTCCCAGGTTCCCCATCTACCAGAGCTCCCAGGCTCCCAATCCATCAGAGCTCCCAGGCACCCCATCTATCAGAGCTCCCAGGCTCTCCATCCATCAGAGCTCCCAGGCACCCCATCTATCAGAGCTCTCAGGCTCTCCATCCATCAGAACGCCCAGACTCCACATCCATCAGAGCTCCCAGGCTCCCCATCCATCAGAGCTCCCAGGCACTCCATCTATCAGAGCTCCCAGGCACCCCATCTATCAGAGCTCCAAGGCACCCCATCTATCAGAGCTCCCAGGTTCCCCACCTACCAGAGCTCCCAGGCTCCCCATCCATCAGAGCTCCCAGGCACCCCATCTATCAGAGCTCCCAGGCTCTCCATCCATCAGAGCTCCCAGGCACCCCATCAATCAGAGCTCCCAGGCTCTCCATTCATCACAGTTCCCCATCCACCAGAGCTCACAGCTCCCCATCCACCAGAGCTCCCATCCTCCCCATCCACCCGAGCTCCCAGGCTCCCCATCCATCAGAGCTCCCAGCCTCCACATCCACTAGAGCTCCCAGGCTCCTCATCCACTAGAGCTCCCAGGCTCCCCATCCACCAGAGCTCCCAGGCTCCCCATCCACCAGAGCTCCCAGGCTCCTCATCCACTAGAGCTCCCATGCTCCCCATCCACCAGAGCTCCCAGGCACCTCATCCACTAGAGCTCCCATGCTCCCCATCCCTCAGAGCTCCCAGGCTCCCCATCCATCAGAGCTCCCAGGCTCCACATTCATTAGAGCTCTCAGGCTCCCCATCCACCAGAGCTCCCAGGCTCCCCATCCATCAGACCTCCCAGGCTCCCCATCCACCAGAGCTCCCAGGCTCCCCATCCACCAGAGCTCCCAGGCTCCCCATCCATCAGAGCTCCCAGGCTCCCCATCCACCAGAGCTCCCAGGCTCCCTATCCACCCGAGCTCCCAGGCTCCCCATCCATGAGAGCTCCCAGCCTCCACATCCACTAGAGCTCCCAGGCTCCTCATCCACCAGAGCTCCCAGGCTCCCCATCCACCAGAGCTCCCAGGCTCCCCATCCACCAGAGCTCCCAGGCTCCTCATCCACTAGAGCTCCCATGCTCCCCATCCACCAGAGCTCCCAGGCACCTCATCCACTAGATCTCCCATGCTCCCCATCCCTCAGAGCTCCCAGGCTCCCCATCCATCAGAACTCCCAGGCTCCACATTCATTAGAGCTCCCAGGCTCCCCATCCACTAGAGCTCCCAGGCTCCCCATCCATCAGAGTTCCCAGGCTCCCCATCCACCAGAGCTCCCAGGCACCCCATCCACCAGAGCTCTCAGGCTCCCCATCCACCAGAGATCCCAGGCTCCCCATCCACCAGAGCTCCCAGGCTCCCCATCCACCAGAGCTCCCCATCCACCAGAGCTCACAGGCTCCCCATCCATCAGAGCTCCCATTCCATCAGTGCTCCCAGGCACCCCATCCATCAGAGCTCCCAGGCTCTCCATCCACCAGAGCTCCCAGGCACCCCATCTATCAGAGCTCCCATGCTCCCCATCCACCAGAACTCCCAGACTCCACATCCAACAGAGTTCCCCATCCACCAGAGCTCACAGGCTCCCCATCCAAAAGAGCTCCCAGGCTCCCCATCCACTAGAGCTCACAGGCTCCCCATCCACCAGAGCTCCCATGCTCCCCATCCACCAGAGCTCCCAGGCTCCTCATCCACTAAAGCTCCCAGGCTCCCCATCCACCAGAGCTCCCAGGCTCCTCATCCACTAGAGCTCCCATGCTCCCCATCCATCAGAGTTCCCAGGCTCCACATCCCTCAGAGCTCCCAGGCTCCACATCCATCAGAGCTCCCAGGCTCCATATCCATTAGAGCTCTCAGGCTCCCCATCCACCAGAGCTCTCAGGCTCCCCATCCATCAGTGCTCCCAGGCTCCCCATCCATCAGAGCTCCCAGGCTCCCCATCCACTAGAGCTCCCAGGCTCCCCATCCACCAGAGCTCCCAGGCTCTCCATCCATTAGAACTCCCAGGCTCAACATCCATCAGAGTTTCCAGGCTCCCCATCCAACAGAGCTCCCAGGCTCCCCATCCACCAGAGCTCTCAGGCTCCATATCCACCAGAGCTCCCAGGCTCTCCATCCACCAGAGCTCAGAGGCTCCCCATGCACCAGAGCTCCCAGGCTCCCCATCCATCAGAGCTCCCAGGCTCCCCATCCATCAGAACGCCCAGACTCCACATCCATCAGAGTTTCCCATCCACCAGAGCTCCAAGGCTCCTCATCCACTAGAGCTCCAAGGCTCTCCATCCACCAGAGCTCCCAGGCTCCCCATCCACCAGAGTTCCCAGGCACCCCATCCACCAGAGCTCCCAGGCTCCCCATCCACCAGAGCTCCCAGGCACCCCATCCATCAGAGCTCCCAGGCTCCCCATCCATCAGAACGCCCAGACTCAACATCCATCAGAGTTTCCCATCCACCAGAGCTCCAAGGCTCCTCATCCACTAGAGCTCCAGGGCTCCCCATCCACCAGAGCTCCCAGGCTCCCCATCCATCAGAACTCCCAGGCTCACCATCCATCAGAACGCCGAGACTCCACATCCATCAGAGTTCCCCATCCACCAGAGCTCACAGGCTCCCCATCCAACAGAGCTCCAAGGCTCCATATCCATCAGAGTTCCCCATCCACCAGACCTCGCAGGCTCCCCATCCACCAGAGCTCCCATGCTCCCCATCCACCAGAGCTCCCAGGCTCCTCATCCAATAGAGCTCCTAGGCTCCCCGTCCATCAGAGTTCCCCATCCACCAGAGCTCCCAGGCTCCTCATCCAACAGAGCTCTCAGGCTCCCCATCCATCAGAGTTCCCCATCCAACAGAGCTCCCAGGCTTTCCATCCAACAGAGCTCCCAGGCTCCCGGCCATCCAACAGAGCTCCCAGGCTCCCCATCCACCGGAGCTCACAGGCTCCACATCCATCAGAGCTCCAAGGCTTCCTATCCATCAGAGCACCCAGGCTCCCCATCCACCGGAGCTCTCAGGCTCTCCATCCAACAGAGCTCCCAGGCTCCCCATCCATCAGAGCTCCCAGGCTTTACATCCATCAGAGTTCCCCATCCACCAGAGCTCCCAGGCTCCCCATCCACCAGAGCTCCCAGGCTCCCCATCCAACCGAGCTCCCATGCTCCCCATTCAACAGAGCTCCCAGGCTCCCCATCCAACAGAGCTCACAGGCTCCTTATCCATCAGAGTTCCCCATCCAACAGAGCTCCCAGGCTCCCCATCCAACCGAGCTCCCATGCTCCCCATCCAACAGAGCTCCCAGGCTCCCCATCCAACCGAGCTCCCATGCTCCCCATTCAACAGAGCTCCCAGGCTCCCCATCCACCAGAGCTCCCAGGCTCCCCATCCACCAGAGCTCCCAGGCTCCCCATCCACCAGAGCTCCCAGGCTCCCCATCCATCAGAGTTCCCCATCCACCAGAGCTCCCAGGCTCCCCATCTACCAGAGCTCCCAGGCTCCCCATCCACCAGAACTCCCAGGCTCCCCATCCATCAGAACTCTCAGGCTCCTCATCCACCAGAGCTTCCAGGCTCCCTATCCTCTAGAGCTCCCAGGCTCCCCATCCAGTAGAGCTCCCTGGCTTCCCATCAACCAGAGCTCCCAGGCTCCCCATCCACTAGAGTTCCCAGGCTCCACATCCACCAGAGCTCCCAGGCTCCCCATCCATCAGAGCTCCCAGGCTCCCCATCCACCAGAGCTCCCAGGCTCCCCATCCACCAGAGCTCCCAGGCTCCACATCCACCTGAGCTCCCAGGCTCCCCATCCACCAGAGCTCCCAGGCTCCCCATCCACTAGAGTTCCCAGGCTCCACATCCACCAGAGCTCCCAGGCTCCCCATCCACCAGAGCTCCCAGGCTCCTCATCCACCAAAGCTTCCAGACTCCACATCCACCAGAGCTCATAGGCTCCACATCCATCAGAGTTCCCAATCCACTAGAGCTCCCCATCCATCAGAGTTCCCAGGCTCCCCATCCATCAGTGCTCCCAGGCTCCCCATCCATCAGAGTTCCCCATCCACCAGAGCTCCCAGGCTTCCCATTCACCAGAGCTCCCAGGCTTCCCATCAACCAGAGCTCCCAGGCTCCCCATCCACCACAGCTCCCAGGCTCCCCATCCACCAGAGCTCCCAGGCTCCCAATCCACCAGAACTCCTAGGCTTCCCATCCATCAGAGTTCCCCATGCACCAGAACGCCATGGCTCCCCATCCACTAAAGCTCCCAGGCTCCCCATCCACCAGAGCTCCCAGGCTCCCCATCCACCAGAACTCCCAGGCTCCCCATCCATCAGAGTTCCCCATCCACCAGAGCTCCCAGGCTTTCCATCCAACAGAGCTCACAGGCTCCACATCCATCAGAGCTCCCAGGCTCCTCATCCACCGGAGCTCACAGGCTCCACTTCCATCAGAGCTCTCAGGCTCCCAATCCACCAGGCTCTCAGGCTCCACATCCAACAGAGCTCCCAGGCCCCCCATCCATCAGAGCTCCCAGGCTTTACATCCATCAGAGTTCCCCATCCACCAGAGCTCCCAGGCTCCCCATCCAACAGAGCTCCCAGGCTCCCCATCCAACAGAGCTCTCAGGCTCCTCATCCAACAGATTTCCCAGACTCCCCATCCAACAGAGCTCCCAGGCTCCACATCCATCAGAGTTCCCCATCCATCAGAGCTCCCAGGCTCCCCACCCATCAGAGTTCCCAGGCTCCCCATCCACCAGAGCTCCCCATCCACCAGAGCTCCCAGGCTCCCCAGCCACCAGAGCTCCCAGGCTCCCCATCCACCAGAGCTCCCAGGCTCCCCATCCACCAGAGCTCCCAGGCTCTCCATCCACCAGAGCTCCCAGGCTCTCCATCCACTAGAGCTCCCAGGCTCCCCATCCACTTGAGCTTCTAGGCTGCCCATCCACTAGAGCTCCCAGGCTCAACATCCACCAGAGCTCCTATTCTCCCCATCCACTAGAGCTCCCAGGCTCCCCATCCACTAGAACTCCCCGGCTTCCTATCCATTTGAGCTCCTAGGCTGCCCATCCACTAGAGCTCCCAGGGTCCCCATCCACCAGAGCTCCCAGGCTCCCCATCCACCAGAGCTCCCAGGCTCTCTATCCACCAGAGCTCCCAGGCTCCCCATCCACTAGAGCTCCCAGGCTCCCCATCCACTAGAGCTCCCAGGCTCCCCATCCACTAGAGCTCCCAGGCTCCCCATCCACCAGAGCTCCCAGGCTCCCCATCCACTAGAGCTCCCAGGCTCCCCATCCACTAGAGCTCCCAGGCTCCCCATCTACCAGAGCTCCCCATCCACCAGAGCTCCCAGGCTCCCCATCCACCAGAGCTCCCAGGCTCCACATCCACCAGAGCTCCCAGGCTCCCCATCCAACACAGATCCCAGGCTCCCCATCCACCAGAGCTCCCAGGCTCCCCATCCATCAGAGCTCCCTGGCTCCCAATCCATCAGAGCTCCCAGGCTCCCCATCCACCAGAGCTCCCTGGCTCCCCATCCACCAGAGCTCCCAGGCTCTCCATCAACCAGAGCTCCCAGGCTCCCCATGCACCAGAGCTCCCAGGCTCCCCATCCACCAGAGCTCCCAGGCTCCCCATCCACCAGAGCTCACAGGCTCCCCATCCACCAGAGCTCCTAGGCTCCCCATCCACCAGAGCTCCCAGGCTCCCCATCCACCAGAGCCCGCAGGCTCCCCATCCACCAGAGCTCCCAGGCTCTCCATCCTTCAGAGTTCCCCCATCCATCAGAGCTCCCAGGTTCCCCATCCACCAGAGCTCCCAGGCTCCCATCTACCAGAGCTCCCTAGGCTCCCCATCCACCAGAGCTCCCAGGATCCCCATCCACCAGAGCTCCCAGGCTCCATATCCACCAGAGCTCCCAGGATCCACCAGAGCTCCCAGGCTCCCCATCCACCAGAGCTCCCAGGCTCCACATCCACCAGAGCTCCCAGGCTGCCTATCTACCAGAGCTCCCAGGCTCCCTATCCATCAGTTCCCCATCCACTAGAGCTCCCAGGCTCCCCATCCACCAGAGCTCCCAGGCTCCCCATCCACCAGAGCTCCCAGGCTCCCCATCCACCAGAGCTCCCAGGCTCCATATCCACCAGAGCTCCCAGGATCCACCAGAGCTCCCAGGATCCACCAGAGCTCCCAGGCTCCCCATCCACCAGAGCTCCCAGGCTCCACATCCACCAGAGCTCCCAGGCTGCCTATCCACCAGAGCTCCCAGGCTCCCCATCCACCAGAGCTCCCAGGCTCCACATCCACCAGAGCTCCCAGGCTGCCTATCCACCAGAGCTCCCAGGCTCCCTATCTATCAGTTCCCCATCCACTAGAGCTCCCAGGCTCCCCATCCACCAGAGCTCCCAGGCTCCCCATCCACCACAGCTCCCAGGCTCTTCATCCATCAGAGCTCCCAGGTTCCCCATCCACCAGAGCTCCCAGGCTCCCCATCCACCAGAGCTCCCAGGCTCCTCATCCAACAGAGCTCCCAGGCTCCCCATCAAGGAGAGCTCCCAGGCTCCCTATCCACCAGAGCTCCCAGGCTCCACATCCACCAGAGCTCCCAGGCTCCACATCCACCAGAACTCCCAGGCTCCACATCCACCAGAGCTCCCAGGCTCCCTATCCACCAGAGCTCCCAGGCTCCCCATCCACTAGAGCTCCCAGGCTCCCCATCCACCTGAGCCCCCAGGCTCCCCATTCACCAGATCTCACAGGCTCCACATCCACCATAGCTGCCAGGCTCCCCATCCACCAGATCTCACAGGCTCCCCATCCACCAGATCTCACAGGCTCCACATCCACCAGATCTCACAGGCTCCACATCCACCAGAGCTCCCAGGCTCCCCATCCACCAGATCTCACAGGCTCCATATCCACCAGAGCTTCCTGGCTCCACATCCACCAGAGCTCCCAGGCTCCACATCCACCAGAGCTCCCAGGCTCCCCATCCACCAGATCTCACAGGCTCCACATCCACCAGAGCTTCCAGGCTCCACATCCACCAGAGCTCCCAGGCTCCACTTCCACCAGAGCTCCCAGGCTCCACATCCACCAGAGCTCCCAGGCTCCACATCCACCAGAGCTCCCAGGCTCCCCATCCACCACTGCTCCCAGGCTTGTAACACTCATGATCCCCCCCCCCC